>NC_054879.1:24526159-24826159 GCF_018320785.1 Cheilinus undulatus
GTGTGTTTTGAGCTTCTGGAATAAACTCCCACTATTCAGAAGATCTGCAGTATTTTAGAATGCTTCAAAAAGTAAAAACTCACCTGTAGAGACAAACCTTCATGTAACTCACTATTGCTTTTAGGAGTACTTTGTCCCTGTTTTGTGCCTGATTCTTCTTTTGCTCTGTTTAACTTGTGATTCACCTCTGTTCATTGTCTGCTCTTATTTATTTTTGAGGCACTAAGGAATTATTTTTTTCAAAAACTCAAGTTTTTCTTACTTAAAACCCTAGTAGAAAATACTTTTTGAATATAGAATGGAAGCTTGTATGATCCAGCTGATTAATTTGTCCCACAATCCTGCAGATTATGTTGATGTTTTGCCATACATTAAAACCATGAAAGGAAACACTAATGCATAAACAGAGAAGAACATTGATGCAAACATATATATATAATACTTTTTGATTGCTTCAGTCATCTGTTATAATGTTGAGGTTTTATCCTGCAGCTGTAATGCCTTCTTTATCTTCTTCCTCTCCTTCAGGACGCCTCCATCGCCCATCGCTTCCACCTGATGAGGGAAAAGCATCCTGAGAAGTTCAACAGCAGGTAAGAGAAAGAGAAATTAAAGAGACAGATGTGCGGTACTATTAACACCATTAGCTAACAGGCAACCTTCTAACCAGCTAGTGACCTCGCACTTTAATCTGGAAACACAATATCACTCCCAGCCGCTTCGTCAGCGATCAATAAGAGGACAAATCTGTCCTGCATGGAGAGATCAATATATCGGCAGAGCCTCTTAGTGCAAAAACTGACGTTAGCTGTGATATAAGCGTATGAGGAGCCAAAGTTGAACCACACAGGGCTGTTTTTAATGTTTGTTAAATTTCTTCTCTGATTATAAAGAGCTAAATGAGGGGTTAATTATCTGGAAACATTTCTGTTGTGCTGTAGTAGAGCCAAATGGAGGCAGTTGTGACGTCAATGGAGGTTTGTGTCGTTCTAATAGCAGAGAAGGTATCTTCAAATGGCAGGCCGTGCAGACGAGTGCACAGCCGTCTAATTAATAGTTATATAATGGGGGAAGCTGCCTTGGTCTGAGCAGAGAGTGGGAGAGGTCAGGCATCCTGAGTCAGAGGAGAAATACCTCCGTGATGATGCACAGAGAGGAAAGAACGATGGATATAAACTCAGCACAGCAGCAGAAGGAAAACAGAAAGGATACAGAAGGAAAGAATATAAAATTTAGTAAACAGCTTTCATAGTTGTAGTTTCACGTCTTAAGATGACTAAATCTTTATGTGTTTAAATCAGAGGAGTGACACTGTACTCTGTTGCAGATGTGGTACCAGTGCTATGACCTTAGAGACCCTGCAGACTCATATTTAACCTCTGCTGAGGACATCATACTGAGGCTTTTATTTGAAACCTCATACATGTGATCAATATGAGTTGATGAAAAGGACATCCTGGGCTCTTAAGTGATGTAACACAACAGGGTAGGGCAACCTTCAGTCAGGTTCTGTCTTTAATGTGGAAGTGCTGTTTCAGGAAGTAGGTTTCATGATTAAAACAGGGTTTAAAACATTGGATTTGGATTGAGCTGAAGCATAAATGAGCAGGGGTAGGGGATTTTATTGGCTGATGAGATAAAACTTCACATATTCCATCTTTATTTCTCCAGACTAATCCACTAATATATATTTTTTGTTGTAGTAATTGTTCACATCCAATCAGAGTCAACCCTGGGGAATTAAAGATAAGGAAGATAAACTTTTAATAATCTCTCTTTCAGTGAGATTCACTGACAGCAGGAAAAATAAGTCTCATTTCCTTGGCCTTGCTCTGAACACATAAATATCACCCGCCTGCAGCCCCCCTTCCTCCCTCCCACCACCCACAGATATCAGAAGCTGTGGTGGAAACACCACCCTTTGATGTCCCCTGCTTTCATTCCCAGCAGCCTTTGCTGTGGCCACACTTCTCTGTGACGACTCATTCAGATGCAAAGCAAGAACAATCAGCAGTAGAATTCAGTCAGACAGCAGAGCCTGGAGGTAAATCGGAGCTGATGAGTTTACGGTGCTGCTGGGATGGCTTCTGTAAGCGGCCTCTGGCGTTCGCTGCAGCCTGAGGACGAGGTGTGTGGAAACAAACAGCTGGTTTGTTTGTCAGTGAAAATGTTCTCAAAGCAAACCTTTATGTAAAGAATTACCCAATGTTAATGATGCACACCAACAAGTTCTCTCTGCGTCTTCAAGTACGGCCGCTGGCTCAGTGGCCTCTGCTTCTAACTTGTTGCCCATGTAATATAAGTTATATTGAGGTATTGTTGATGGATGGGCTAGATCAGTCTGGAAGGACTTTGGTTGAGCACCGGAGGTTTTCTGAACAGATTTCTATCAAGTTATGTCATTTAAATAAGAATATGTGTAATGTAAGATAAGTGACTGCATACACTTCTTGTTTGCAATAACTGCAGCGTAATCAACTGATCAATATCTACACTATGGTGTAGCATCAATGCACAAATTTAAACCAGGCTTCATATGTGATGGGGCTTTGCAGATGTGCATCAATCATTTACTTTTAAGCTATTTTAAGTAAACATGTTTTATAAGCATTCACATGGGCACAAATAATTCATTTAGTGAAATTTTGAATCCCCCTCGTATGTACTTTAAGTCGTTAAGCTTCTGGGTTAAGTATAAAATCTTGTTCTAGAAGCTCAGAGCAGCTTAGTATGATTCTTTCATGTTGTTTGCATGTCGTTTTCGTCATGCATGCTCCCCTTTAAACTTAATGAGTTGACCCAAAGTGCAGTGAGTGTAAGAGATAAAAAAGGATTGTTTTGTCTTTGAAATTGAATAATTAATGCTTAAGTTCACATCCTCGGTCCTGTGTCTGCTCCATCACAGGCAGAAGGAGGAGAGGGTGATGAAAGATAAAAGAAAGATACCTCTGTTCCCTCAGGGGAAGCTCTCTTTGATCCATTAAACAAAGGCCAGAGTTAAAAAGATGTAATGCATTTATGTGGAGGATGAATTCAGCTCACGTCAGCCCAGCTTTATAGGTGGAAGCACAGTAACCATAAAACTATATTTCTCTTTCTGCTGCATGTTCCTCTTTGATGCTTTAAACTCTTTCTTTTCTACTCATTCTTCATCCCATCGCTTTGTGAAACACTCATGGCTGTAATCCAACTGTAGCTCATAAAACATGAACTGTGCTGACCCCCACCCCTGCACCAAACAACTAAAAGAATCCAGTTTTAAAGAAAGTCAACACAAGCATTTTCTCCTCTTTAGTACTCCCACAAATTGTAAATTTAGCTGATTGATCACTGAAACTCTCCTGCTGTTGTCTAAAGCTGATTTCACACAAGGTTGGAAAATGTCAGAAAATTTCAGGACAGGCTGGCTCTAAACTTCCTGAGTTAGTTGTTCTCACATGCAAATCTCAGGAAGGAGAAGGTGAAAAGAACGATGTAGAAATGACAGAAGAAGCAACAGTTTGTTTGTTGACGCTGTAATTCAATTTTTTACCTTAATATATTAATAAAATACATTATCCAACATATTTTAAATATATGTTGTAATATATGTTATATGTCAAACTCGGTCCTTTGAGATGGCATCAAAGAGGGCATTCTGTCAAATCATTGCCATCTTAGGGGTAGAGGTGACCTAGTGGTTTAAGGCGAGCCCCATGTGCACGGACGGCCTGGGTTCGGATCCGGCCTGAGGCCCTTTATCGCATGTCTCTCCCCTGCTCTCGTCCCTGTACCTGACTCTATCCACTGTCCTCCCCTATCAAATAAAGGCACAAAAATGTCCAAAATAAATCTTAAAAAAAAAAAAAGAAAATCTTTGCCATTTTACATGTTCTTTGTCATTCTTATCTACCAAAAAAGGCATCCAAAAGAGCACTTTTAGTTTAAACGACTCCCCCCCCCTTTTTTTTCTTCCTTATCTATTTTTTTATCCTTTATTACCTGTAGAGACAAGCTCATAGCCACATGCAGCACCTAGATTTTTAGCTCAGTTGTCCTCCCTGCCAATCACAGTCACACACTGTCTGCGTGTGTGTGTCTCTTTCACAGAAACACCACAAACACAGCCCTCTACAAGCACATAAAAACACCACCCCAACCCACAAAGTGTCACCCTCCTGTTCAGGGCTTGTTGGGATGAGAGGAAGTGTGACTGTTGACACCTCAGTACACAGTATAGAGCTTCACCCAGTCTGAAAGGGTTTACTTCAAACCAGTGGTTCCCTACTGGTGGGTCAGGATCCTAAAGATACTCCACCAAACCCAGAAACCAAGAAGAGACGGCTGACTGCAAATATGCTGCAAAGGCACAACCGTGCAGAGACACAAAGAAACAAAAGAATAGAAAGACATGTTTGTCTTGAGTTGATTCTGACCAGTCTGACCAAACACAGTGGCACAGTTCTCTGCACCGTCGTTTTTAAATGTCTCTGTTTGAGCTCCTTGTTTTCTACCTGTCCCATTTCTACCAAGACCTTGTAAATAAACAAGAAAGCCAGCTTCTGTGTGTCACTCATGAATAATGAAATCAGAGTGACGCAGAGATGACACTGTTGAACTCTTCTCTCATGTGTTTCTGGATGTTTCTAAGGAAAATCCATCCTCACTGTCAGAGCTACAAGAATGTATGAGCACGCAAGTTAGCAGTCACTGAAGACACAGAAGGTTTCTTTTTTTTTTTTTTTGGTCATGAAAACACATTCATTAAGACACACATGAAGGTATATGAGTCATGACAGGGCACAAAAGAGCAAACCTGACCTTCATTACAGGCATGAGTCTGCAGGACACATGGGCTAAGTCTCACAGAGATGGTCCTGATATAAATGTACTGAAATATTTACAACTACCATATTTAAGACAAATACTGTGTGACAGCAACTGTGTGATGCTATCATGCAGTTGCTGCAGATTTGTTGCCTGCACACCCATGATTTGAATCTCCCGTTCCACCACATCCCAAAGGGGCTTACTGGATTGAGATCTGGTGTCTTTGGAGGCCACTGGAGCACAGTGAACTCATCATCATGTTCTAGAAGCCAGTTTTGTGGCTGCAGCATTAAACAATGCTCTGTTGGTACTGTTGGGGTCCCAAGTGTGCCAAGAAAATATCCCCCACACCCTTACATCACCACTGACAGCCTGAATCATTGAAACCATGCAGAATGGATCCGTGCTTTCATGTTGTTTAAGTTCAGTTCTGACCATACCATCTGAATGTCCCAGCTGAAATCGAGACTCATCAGACCAGGCAACATTTTTCCAATCATCTATCATCTAATTTTGGTGAGCATGTGTGAATTATAGGCTCAGTTTCCTGTTCCTAGCTAACAGGAGTGGTCTTCAGCTGCTGTAGCCCATCTACTTTAAGGTTCCACATGTTGTGTGCGTTCAGAGTTGATTTTCTACATAAGGATTTTTTCCCTTCTTCAGACAATCTCCAGTAAAACTTAGAGATATCTGTGTGTGAAAATCCCAGTAGATCAGCAGGTTCTGAGATACTAAGACCAGCCCATTTGGTACCAAGAACTATGCCATGTTCAAAGTCACTTAAAGGTCACATATATTACCCTTTTAAGACAAGTTTATATTGGTCTCAGAGGTCCCCAAAACATGCCTGTGAAGTTTGTTTCAGAAAAACCACTCCAGTATTGGATTGTTGCATGTCTAAAAACCCTCTGTTTCAACCCTGCTCAGAATGAGCTGTTTCTGTGACTTTAAATGTTAATGAGCTGTCTGACTCCGCCCCTGACTCTGCCTCTCTCATGGATGTGACTTTATGGATGTGGCTCTCCTGCTGGCAGCTGAGAGGAGGATCAGGAGAGGAGGGCTGAACTTTTTTCAAAGTGGGGAGAGCCGAATGAACCTGGGGACGGTGCTTACTCCCCACATGACATCATGAGGGGAAAATCTTGGGACAACTTGTTTCAGCACACATGTTCTGAAAGAATGAGGATGAACGACATAAACAAACTCCATTAACGTATTTAGATATACAGCCATCATTTACAGCCGATAAATTGGTTGGAACTGTCAGCAGGTTATTTCGATAATTAAAATACTAAACAAATATCTGGTGAAACTGATTTAGATCTTGTTGTGCATCCCTATAAAATTGGTTGAAACTGTCCTTATGTCTGCAGTCTTCCATCTTTTTAGATCAACTAAGATTTAAAATTTGTCTAGTGTGTAGCCAGCATAACTTTATGAGTTAAAAATAATATGTTTGTTTGTTTGTTTGTTTTTTTAAAGCTAAATATGTATGGTGCATTCAAGGCAGGAAGTTACAAATGGCTTTGACATTTCTGCAAAGGCAAATAGAAAAAAAGAAAATAATATGCTCTGAATGAATGAAACTCCTGTTTGTTGGCTGTAATCTAATAGTTAGTCAGACTCTGTTTCAGTATTTACAGCAGTGATTATGATGATTTTAATTTTTTATTCAGACCCTTTAGCTCTCGTCGTAAGCGGCTCAGTTGCAACAAGGTCAGTGACACCTATCAGCTGATTGGATTAGGGCTCAGGTGTCACCACCTTTGTGACCCCTTGTACTAAAACACTGAAGCCTGTGTCACTGAAACCTTTAGGCTTTGTGTTGAGAAAATTTCAGGGAGTTTATATTATATTTAATGTTATTTAATGTTTAATGTCTGTTGGTTCAGAGACATAAAAACGTGTACAGCCAAATTTCTTTAATTTAAGTTTTACTTTTTTCTTATGTTAGATTTAAGAATTAATAAGATAAGATATATAGCTGGTGTTTTGAGATACCATTGGCTCTGATTTGGCTCTACACAAATAAAGATTAATGTTTTACATATATATTGATATTTAAAAAATTTCAATTGTTGACTAAAATTTGATTGTTTTACAGCCCTCTATCAAAATGTTGTGCTTAAATTTAAGGATAGTGATAATGAGGGTTGTCAAAATGCTATGTTTTTTGCAACTGTGATTAACTTCAATAGTTCATTACAATCTTGGCCTGTGTCCATAGCCTTTGTTTTTTTGCACTGGCAGTGCTCATTTCCAATTACAAAACCAATGTTATCCAGTATTTTCGGTTCTCAGTGGCCAGAGCGCAAAAACACCCTTGACATTAGCTGTTTTTGTTGTAGAATTTTCAGCTGAAACAGTTCAACTTTCTGAAAGTAAAGCTTACGGTGTTGTGCACTCTCCCACAGCTGCTATGGATTGTCATTTCCTGTTTTCTCCCAGAGACTCATCCATTCATCTTCAAGAGAATATGTGTTTCAGTGAAGTTCTCTTATTTTTGGCCCAGTAACAAGACGTGTCTTGTAGGCCTACCAGACATAACCTGATCAATAAATCATGAATTATGGTGTCAGAGCTTAAACAGTAAAGGCATAGATGGAGCTGAGAGTTTAGTTCTGTGGATCAATATTTCATGTAAAGGTTGAATCAAATGAATCACTCTGTTGATGTGAAGAAAAAGCCTGTGAGAGGCTTGAATAAGGGCAGTGGTCACATGACAATGATATCAAACTCAGCCTTGCTGCTCCATGCACCTTGTGTTCAGATTTCTTCAGATGTATGAGAGGAAGGAGAGGTGGAGAGGGGTCACGGTGGAGGTGCTGGGGTCAGGAGTTCACTGCTCTTATTGGGGATTAAAGGAGATGATTATCTGAGAGGAGGGGCCCAACGGGCGGATACAGAAAGAGGCCCCTGAGCTGTGATGGAGATGGACAGTGTTTTTATATCAACATGGTTCAACCTCTACCTTTGTCCCTTCTTTGTACTCACTCAGAAGAATTGAAGTCTTTATTTCTATTAAATTTCTGCAGGGAATGAATCAAATATCTGTAACGTGAATCCAGATATATCTTATTTCATTCAATCTAGTTACAACTTGAAAATAAAATTGCAATCGTTAAATTTTGAGCATGCAATGAATCATCTAGTAAACAAACCTTTACAAGCAAACAACTAAAAATGCTTTAACTAGCAGCAAGCCTCGCTAAGCTACCGCTAAGTTAACAAACAAGAAAGAGGAGCTAATTACTGAGCACAGTCGCGTCACATTCAAACCTAAGCCAACACAAGGCATCAACCCCCGCAGTAAAACATTACAAAATCAAAAAGAGGTTCATACCTTGGTCACCTACGCTAAGCTAAGTTGAGAAGCGAGGAAGGCGGCGATTTCCCCGTGCTCTGTTACCTGTCAGATGTAACACGGGCCTTTGTTTATATCCGGTTTGAGACCGGAGGCGGGCAAACAGGCCTTCAAATTAAAAGCCCTTAACAAAACAAACCTTACAATAAAAACAAATTACATTCCTACATTTAACTCATTAAAAATGGGCTATTTACCATGGGGCAGAAAAGCTGTTAAAAAGTTGCACTGTTTTAATTCAGATGCACACATGAAAAAGTGTAGTGGGGGATGAGTGAAAGAGAAGGAACGTTGCACGTATTTCTGCAAAGGTGTAGGAAAAATAAGCAAAAACTTCAGTTGATCATCTGCTGTAATGTAATTCATATTCTCAGAGATGTGAGTGAACAACACGGCAGACTACAGTCTATTAACAGGCAGATGATCTCAGTGCACAGTAGGGATATAACAGTATTTGTATCCATCAGTTCAGAGGTCACAGTTTAGTGCACGTTGTCACATGATGAACACGTCTGAATGAAGAAAAAAGGAAATTACACATGGCAGTATTTGCATGTCAGTATAAGTAGCAATAACACTACTGTTTGCTAACTGCTATTAAAAAAACAATGAAGAAGAGGAAGAACCAGACACAACAAAACACGCAGTAAAGAAAAGCTATATTCACTGGCAAAAGCAGTGGAGCATAAGACTCATCAGGTTCTTCTCCCCCTCCTCAACTTCTCTTTGCTGCCTCTGGATATCAAGCAGAGCAGGTTGATGATATTATTAATGCTAATACATTTTAAAGGCTATATGCAGTCATGTAGAGGCAGAGAATGAAAGCTATAAATGTTTATTTAAGTTCTTTGCTCAGCCTCCGTTACAATGTCCCATCCTGCGTTCACATAAACCAGTCTGGTGAGGTTTGGCAGTAATACAGTAATGCTGTATCCATTTAAAAATAGCCGTGGTATCCCTTTAATTACCGTCATGAAAAAAGAGTTTTCTAATGAGCATTTATATAGTCTCCAAAGCACAGTGTCCGTGGTTATAAATTTTGATTCCTCTGACCACAGAACAGTTTTCCATTCTGCTAAAATCCACTTTAAATGAGCTTTGGCCCACAGAAGACAGCCGCACTCCTGGATTGTGTTCACATATGGTGTCTTCTTTGCATGATGCAGCTTTAACTGTCATTTGTGGATGGCACAGCCAACTGTGTTGACAGACAGTGATTTCTGGAAGTGGTATGGAGTGATTTCCAGTACAGAATCATGCCTGTTAAATGCAGTGGCCTCTGAGGGCCCAAAGTAACCTGACAGGCCAGATAGATACAGTATCTACTGCATGGATATGTTTCACATTTATCAGGGAAAGCTCTCATAGAAAGCCTTTGGGAAGGGCAGGACTAAAAATAATATCTCGGAATGTGATTGGACGAGCATTCTGTTAGTCACATTCGTGACGGGACCAATCAGAGTGACAAGACAAAATAAGGTTGTGCTTATGCATTTCTCCTGAGCTGACAGGCTATTGCTGCCTTAGTTGTGAATGGTGGGGCTCTTCTGTGAATAAATTTATGCAAAGGCCTGTCAGAAGATGTGCTAAAGCATCTTCTCTGCCAAGACAAGCTTTCGGTGTGACTCTTAGTTCTTGTTTCACAGGAAAATGTGGTCCAGTTCTGATTAAACTGCCACTTTTCCTACAGCTACATCCAAACTAAAAGCTACTGCAGCAGCAGCCAGTGGATACACCATACTCTCCAGATTCTCTAAATCTTTCAATATTATTATGGACTGTAGATGTTACTCAAAGTCTTCACAATTTTACATTGAGGAATATTTTTCTAACCTTGCAAAGCCAATGGATTGGCCAGACTCCATGTCTGTCAAATCCATCATGCAAACCAGATGCTGTTCGGGGTAATCAGCATTATTTGAAGAGAACAAGGCGGTAGCTACAGGTGGGTTTATTTGTACTGTGAGCTAACAGCAATTCCTGCATTACTCTCAGTTAACTCGGTGGTGTATAGCGGCAGTTTTATCACAACTGAACCACATTTTTAATACAATACACTAATAAGATGAAGAAACAGCACTGAAGCTTTTCATGATGCAAAAGATGTTTCCACCCTTCTGCCGCCCTGCTTTGGCATGAGTTTGCAAGAGTTACAGGGGGTGGGGCGTGTAGTGTGGGTCTGTATATACATGAGAGCTGGTGGAGCCGTTAGCTTGGCTGTAGCATCAGTATAGAGGCGGTTTAACCAGAACTGGGCCACATTTCTTTATTAAAACAAGAGCAGAGAGTCACACTTTAAGCTCCTTTTGGCAGAGAAGACATCTTTGCTCTTCTCCGACCGAGTGCAGTACATATCATAATCCACAGTTCCTAAACTAAAGCTGCTGCTACTATGTACGTACGGCACATGTTTTGTCGCTCTGATTGGCCTGTGATGAATGTGAAGGACAGAGCATTAATCCAATCACCTTCCAAGAATTTTCAAAAAAGTCCCGCCCTTCCCAAAAGCCTTGATAGTAAGCTTTCTCAAATGAATGTGAAATATTTGTGCAATGGATATATGAAACCATCTATCTGGCGTGTCAGGTTGATATTATTCTGAAGTTGTTCCACATTTTAGATGCAGTTTTAATGCAGATTGGTGAAGCTCTGTTCATCTTTACTTCTGAGGGGCTCTGCCTCTCTAAAATGCTCCTTTTATACTCAGTCATAACACTGACCTGTTGCCAGTTAACCTAATTAGTTGCAAATTGCTTCTCAAGGCATTAGTACCACTTACTTTTCTAGTCTTTTGTTGCCCCATGTGTTGCTGCCATAAAATTTCAAATGAGCTAGATTTTCTCATGAAAAGGTAAAATGTCTCAGCTTCAATGTCTGAAATGTTGTTTCTATTGTGAGTAAAATATGGGGTTATGAGATTTGAAAATCATTGCATTTTGTCTTTTTTTTTTATTTATCTTTTACAATGTCCCAACTTTTTTGGAGCTGGGTTTGTAAATCTTGGATTTCATGTTAATGATTTTTAGATAGCTGAACCCTGACCCCAAATCTGGAAGAGAAAGAACCGTGACCCGAGTGAACCGCTACACCCCTAGTCCACAGTGATGTTTGCACGTCTGCTCCTCATCCTCACTGCTCTGATTATCATCAGACTTGGGGTAGGGTCACACACAATCTTTTGGCCCAAGAAGGGTTGAAATTCAGACCCAATATCACCATGTTTTCAATGAAGAATAACTTGAAATCTTGATTGGTTCCCACTGTGTTGGAAGATTTTTCCAGTAGTAAGAAAATAATCATGGCTTTGAAGAGCTGATATTTATGTCCATTAAAGCTTGAATTTTCCCCAGTCAAAATTACATGACTGAGCAGATATCCAGGACTTTAAATGCATTTGAGGAAAATATACTTGCCATTCACCTAAGTTTGAAGTTGAATAGCTTGATGAATTGTTTGCTTTGTTGGAGAACCAGTTGCACAGCCAGCCCTGTGTGAAACACCTTAAACCCTCCTTACTAATCAAATCCCCAAAGTTCGACAAACACAAAATAATCTGATCATAAGACGTTTTTCTGACAATAATCAGGAGAAAAAACCCTTTTTAAAGATTATTTAGATCCTTTCTGTTGCTGCGTTTTGACGGACAGTGCAGAAACTTGGGAATAACGGAGGAAAAGCTTATGGATGTGTTGAGTCTCCCCGTTGCACTCTATGTCCATCAGAGAGACAGAAAACATGAGTTAATTGCATTTTTTACAGGGCGTCTCAAGTGGAAGCAGCTTAATGAGGTTAGGCAGCTCGCCTCATTGAGAATCGCAACTGTTCCTAATTGTGATCTCAAATATGCTCATAATCCCCTGATTTGACAGCGGCAGAGGTTTCTGGGGAGGCATTAAGGTGAGCGAGGGAGAACAAGGGACACAGAGACAATTAGCAGTGAGGAAAACACGTGATGGAGTACCGAGGATTAATATCTACACGCAAAATAAACAGCGTTGTATGTTTTTGTTTGAATTTTTTTGTTTAGTTTGAGATGTTTTTTGACTTCAGCTGATGATTAAATGTGTTCAAGTTATGAAAGAAAAGCTTCTGAGGGAGTGTGAATATTTCTTCTCAGCAGCATGTATCCTTGGCACCTATGCCACCATCATACAGAGCTGTTGTGTCAACATCTGTGTCGTGTATACCAGCAGAAAGCCAAACAGACCCTCTGTTGTGAAATAAAATATAAAAGCAGAACGTAGAGGTGAAGCATCAGTTACATCAGTTATTATTAGTTATGAAGTCGTCAGTAACGGAATTATCCTGTCATTTTGGTGCAAGGACGAGTTGTTTCATTGCACACATGCATAAAAAAGCCAAATATAGCTGGGAGTGTAAGTGCTAACTCTTTTGTCATTTCACATATTGTGTTGATAGATTATGGCTGATTTGGGCTCTTTGATTCTTACCTTAGTGGACGGAGACTTTAACAAGGACTTTAACATGGAAAAAATGCTTTGCACAACAATTTTTTAACACAGGTGTGTATTTCACATAGTTCCACATAATTTGCCTGTACCCAATCTGCAGCAACTTGCTCACAAAGCACACTGCAGAGCAAATCACTCTCTCTATTCAATCTTTGCAGTGCCACTGCATGGACTCCAGTCTGTTTCTTGGCCTCCAAGAAGTGTCATTCCGGTCTGCTCCACTCCAGATATGTGCCAGGTGTATTTTCAGCACCTATTACTGCTAAACCACATACATCCACATAGAGCACACCCATCCAGACAGCAGGAAAAACATGCCAAGTTTCTTCCCAATTCAGAAATACAACACAATGTGTGGATCTCATCCTGTGGCACAAGCTACAGGCAACTGGGAGGTGAGTGGGTCACAGAGCTACAGCGCCATTAACAAAGAAAAGTTAACTTTTAGGGTGGAAACCACATAATTTTACATGAAACTGCATAGCCTTTGGAGAAAACATGAATCTTTAACTTCCTACTCACCTATGGTAGAAGCAAAAAAACATGGAATAATGTTGAAATGAACGGCAAATCAACCTCATACATTCAATCGAAGTGTGAACTCTTAGGCCTTTGAGGACATTTCTAGTGTGCGAGGTTGCTCGCCATCGTTGCACACCTGAAAAATGCGAAGTATGTGGGCAAACTAAAGCAACAGGTGCAACAATTTTAGATTTTATTGAAGATCTGTACATATTTAGGAGCTTTTTATGGCACCAGATTCAAACCAGTGCATCTAAAAAGTCTTCTAAGAGGTATCAAAGACAATTGAAGCAAGGGAGTGTTGTGCAAATTGACCTTGACGGACAGACTGCCAATTCTAAAGGTACGATTCTTTAGTGTGATCAATGCAAGTGAGACGCGGCACTCACGCAGGCAGTCTGAAAGCCCTGACATGTTATCTTGAAACTGAAATGGACTTTAAGCTGAGTTGTGACCAAGACAAGCATTTCACTGGCCCAGTCTGAAATAGGCTTTAGTTGGACAACTTGGTGTTTGCAGATGAATGGTGACAGCGAAGGATGGATTACTGTGGACGTAGCATGCTCTTACAACATATAACAGCACGTGGAAATGGAGGTCTGTGAAAATGGTGGAGGAAAACCTTAGTTAGAAGAAACACCCACCTGGGTGGACTTGGCCTTAGTTGGACAAACAGGTTTTCATGTATTTCAAAATTCCAGTCATTTTTCAAATCAACACAACAATGTCTTTTTTCTATCTGCACATAATAAATGTACTGACTCAGACTTCATCCCTAAAAACCTGGCTCATTTTCAGGAGTTTTTTGCAAACATTTGCAGACCAACAGTTATCACTAGTTATCTCATGAATAAAGGAATAGCATCAGTGTTTAATACAGTTTGTAGATGCATTTGTGTACATACTGAGTTTTTCATCTTGATGTCCTTTGTTATTCAGTCACCATTTAGTCCCAAACCTGCAACAAATGACATGAGGATAAAAACAAAGCAGCATCCATCAGGTCACCTCTGACAAATCGTCTTCAGGGCAGAAATGAACCACAACTCAGTCCGTCCTGTGGGCCGCTTTGAACGCTGTGAATCACAATAATATTTACCCTGATCTGTTAGTCTCCACCAGCCATGTTTCCCCCCGTGTCCCCTCCAGAAGCAATGTTGACATTTTAACTCTTCTCATGAGGGTGCAGAGGCAACTGTGGGCTTCGTTTCACTGAAAGAGAAAAAAAAACAGCAGTGTGACAGATGGTTTGGATGTGCAGTTCAGTGTCTACTTCCAGTGTCTCTTTAAAATCCTTTGGGGTAAATCGGTGGAGCTCTGACCTCTCTGCTCACACAGCCGCTGGCTGTCCGGAGCTGTCAGATCTCAAAATGTGAGATGACTCAAGGCAGCGGACAGCTTCAATATGTGTCCACTGCACCCAAAACAAACCTCGCTTTAAGCTGTTTTCATGTGTAGGCTGAGCTAGGACTGGAAATTTTTGGTAAAGGGTTATTTAAAAACATGTCTGTCCTCTGTTTCTCCTCTCAGGATGAAGAACAAGCTGTGGTACTTTGAGTTCGGCACCACTGAGACAATCTCTGCAACCTGCAAAAAGCTCAATGAATGCATAGAAGTTGAGGTGAGTCACTTAATTATCAGAAGTGTGGAGTGCTAAGAACAGAAGTACAAATACAGCTAGGTATTCAAACCAAGCATGATTACCCATGTGTCAGGTAAATTTATACTCCTCCTCCTAATGCCAAGACCTCCATCTGTCCATCCATTAATAACGCCACGCTATAAGGTACGATCCTGGCTGGCCAATCACTGAGCTGACTTGAAAGGACAATTATTCCCACTCACACAGCTACAGGCTATTTAGAGTCCTAAATTAACCTCAGGAAATTGTGTTTTGTGTGTGGGAGGAGGCAACATTACCAGAAGAGAGCCCACACATGCACCGGGAGAACATGCAACTTCTAAACATAATGTCTAAACTCCACACAGAACATGAAAGTCTGCACACAAAATGCAACAAAACATGGAAACTAAACAGAACATGCAAAATCCTTACCAGAGTTACTTTGCACACGAAATACCTTCAAAAATGTTTGTCAGCAACCCCTTTTCCTTGGTGAAGACAATATGAAGCGAAAAATACATTAAAGTATTTGAAAATGGGACTGGAGAGTACTAGAACATCAGTGAAAAAATCCTGAAATGTTCCCTGATTCGTGCTGCACATAATCCTAGAGTACCTTGAGACAAGCTTGCAGCATTAACCAGGGAGGACACTTTCAACTGCTTCTCTCATCATTCTGTGAATTTCATCCATTAAACCAAAACCTTAGCTTACTAGAAATATGTAGAAATGGCCTTCCATGTGTATTTCTATTTTTGCCCTTTTCAGTCATAGCATAATATCACGGTATTACAAAATTAAGGGCGAACCCATTTTTATGCATATTCAGATGCAAGAATTCCACCTAAAACAAGCCTGTGATAGCACACCATTCATGTTCACGTCTGAGCATAAGGTCACAGAAAAATACATTTTAAGTGTCTCTGTGTTTACTTCTTTGTACCTGCTCCTGTGGTTTTCAGTTTCATTTCTCTCCTATTGAGGTATGTCAGGCTACTACTGACTACCACATTCCTGATGGGGGATTCACAATAAAAGCAATTACACAAATAACGGCTACAGACTTTTGCTGTGAAGAACTTGTTGGAAATAGTGGCAGAGGGGCTGGCAAGTGTACAGACCTACTCAGTCTGATGCAGTTGGTGAAGGCATGCATGTTGGTTTGTAAATTAGACAAGAAGATAGAAGAAATAAACTCGGCAACCACTCCCTTTGACACATTTGTTTAATCACTGGGAGAAAATGGAGTCCACCCTGCCTTGGATGGTCTTTTTTTTAATACATAAGGTATTCTGTTTGTATATTTTTAATTTCATGCTCAGGGAGCACTTCGGGAGCACTAGCTGTTTTGGCTCAATCTGAGGCTGACAGTCTGATTCAACGCCTGGGACATGAACATCAACCCCTTGGTGCACAGTTAAGCTCCAAACAGCCATTTTTTTCAGGACAACCTGGACTTTAAGAATATGTATGATGCAGTAATGTCACTGGAATTTTAAAAAAGGTATGAGACTATAAAGATAAAGGAAAAAACTGAAAGGAAATTAAAATGTTAAGATGTGACACAGTAAGCAGAAGTGCCTATGAATATTTTGGCCCAAACGTCTCATCTTTTGGGGACCAAAGAGTGAAAAAATACTCATTTAATGACAAAAAGTCTTCGGAATATTCACATATTTGCAGGAAGTCCTTGCACTTCTTTGTCTTAGCTCTATTTGTGCCATTACTCAAAGCAGTCCCTGTTTGCAGGGACACAGAAGGACCTCTCTTTCTCTCCGTGTTGAGATATTCAGGCCGTCTTTAACATGATCTGTGCAGTCATAGATGCACAATTTGACATGCAACTCTGGTGACAGAAATAATTGGAAGTGGATTAAAAAATGGATAAACAGATGTTCAATACTGGACATACCGGTGTAGACTTAAACGTAAAATACCTAAGAAAGCCACCCAAGTTCCAGGCTCACAGGAAAAGCCTCTGTGAGAACAACAAAGGCATGGATAGTTTCATTGGAACAGCACGATGGCTGGCTTCAATGGCAAAAGTAAGGGTCTACCATTTATCGTTCAAAAGTTATTTTACTTTTGATAATCTGTCTAACTGAGTTGATCCCTTGCAGCTCACAACTTCTGTTACAGCCCTTGACAGGCCGATAAAGATGCTCTGCAAAGTGACCACACTTGCTGTATGTTGCTGTCTTAACAGATGTCATATCTGGAAAGAACACCTGTTCCACCTGATAACTGTGCTTCAGGATGATCATACTGACACAAACAGGTGACATTTGGCTTGCTACCTGGCTGCACTTTAGTGTCAGAGTGAAGTGTGCTGATGACAGGTCTCAAACTGAGCTGTTATTGGTCACAGATCACTCAGTGAGGCCACTTCCCCAGCATTGTCACTGGTAGTTTGAGCTATCGGCTGATGCATTTAAAGCAGTAATGACGGTGTTGCAAAAATCCATTTTTGTGGCATAGATAATACTGGTGATGGTATTAATACTGTTTACCACCCACCACCAGTTTAGTGGTCAGTAAATATGGAGTGCCTTTGAACAGAGTCTATCTTTTGTCATTGTTTTAATTGAGAACAGCAGAATTTACTGTGCATTTAAAAACACATGTATAAATTCAAAAAGCATAAAATTATAACTAAAGCTTTAACAAAAAATAAAAATAAAAAATGCCCCAAAAGTGCAGCAAAATCCTTTTTCTCTTTTGTCTGTGAAGGGTCTTGTTGCAAAGAGTAACTGACAGAAGTGAGTTGAAAGTTTTTTTTTTTTTTTTTACCCAAATATACTCTGTATTTGATGCAAAAGAAGAAAAGTATAAAACATCTTGTTTACACTCTTTGAGTCTCTCTGCCTTTAGAGTTTAAAGAGCTGTTGTTCTTTTGTGTATTTTTTCCTGCAAATTGTTTCAGAAATTTACAACCATGTTGTTCTCTAATGTTAATGAGATGGGTTATTTTTAGCACTTCATCAGAATGCTCTGAATGCTCCATAAAGTCACTGATTGCCTCATTCTGTCATACAGTGCTGCATAATGTGTCACCTGGGTGTTTAAAGCACCACAAGACTCCAAGAAAACAGAGAGACAACACACAAGACAACACAGAGATAATTTTTAGGGAGCAGAGGGGCCAAGCACACAGACTCTGTTCCTTCGAAAAGACTCTAAATTGAGCATCCTCCAGACTTTAAACCATTTAGATAGATCCAGTTTGACCAATATGGGCCGATGTTTCTATATCTCTGGTAAGACTTGAATAGTCAGAAGGTTATAAGCAGTTGTTTTTATTTGTGGTCATCAGAGTAACTCTGTGACTGTTGGGTGATCATCAGAGTGACTCTTTGTCTGTTGAGTGGTCATCGGAGTGACTCTGTGTCTGTTGGATGGTCACCAGAGAAACTCTGTGACCAGAGTGACTCTGACTGTTGGATGGTCACCAGAGTAACTCTATGACTGTTGAGTGGTCTTAAGAGTGACTTTGTGACTATTGAGTGGTCATAAGAGTGACTCTGTGACTGCTGAGTGGTCTTTAAAGTGACTTTGTGACTATTGAGTGGTCACCAGAGTGACTCTGTGACTGTTGGATGGTCACCAGGGTGACTCTGTGACTGTTGGATGGTCACCAGAGTGACTCGGTTTCTGTTGAGTGGTCATCAGAGTGACTCTATGACTGGATGCAGAAGAAGTGGTTTCACCAAGGACCAATAACAGAGGACAGATCATTTCAAAGACTTGAGACGACCCTTCAGTTAAACTGATCAGATTTTGGAATTCAAAGGTCAATGGGACTTTACGTAAGACCAGGCCCCTGAGGCCTTTAACCAAATTGTGGCTTCTCTGGAGCTTTAAGCATCATCTTTTCAGTGGCCTACATTTTTCTTTTAATAAAAATACTTTATTTAGCTCACTGCTGTAATTTCCCATGTCTGGCATCAAGTGGTAGTTCTACTTTGTTTTGAACAAATAGATTTTTGCAGTTCATTCACTTGAATGATTAACTCTGAGTAAGACCTACATGTGTGACTAAAGAGCCTGTAATCATTAATGAAAGTATGGGACTGTTCTCTGTGTCAGCATCACTCTGGGTTATTTTAATAGTACACTCAAAGTATAACATTAAAACTAGAATACAAGTGCGTCATCCACTCGGGCAGTATTGAGGCCTCAATATTAAGTGTTTTTGTTCATGCAATACATCTGCAAACACAGACCTACAGTCCTGGGTCGGTAGAAATATGTACTTCATATCCACGTCTATTGAACACAATAACAAGCATGGTTTAGAGCAAAAACAGAAGGACAGATTTAAACCTTTTGTGTTGTCAGCTTTAGTGTTATGTAGTTCATCCACGCACACCCAGTACGCGATGGTTCCTCTGCTGTTCGCCTGCATGTTGTGGGCGTGTGGTAAAGTCCGGCATTTTTTGTTGCTGCTTTGAGTCAGCACAAATCAGCCGTGTGTGCTGAGTCACAGCAATGTGTTGTTGACTTTCTCTGGTGTTTTCTTTCTGTTTGATGATTTCAAACAGGGCCAGACACAGTATAATTCATAGACAGGCCAAGAAAGTCAAATGTGGTAACTTTATATCTTTTAATATCATTTAGTATGCTTTGACGTCGGGCCAGCTCGTTTTAATGCGTCTGCTTTTCTGCTTTACACCGCTGCATGCCTGGCTGCTTTCCAGGTAATCCATCAGGCCAAAGTAAATCTTTGAGTCTTCAATAAGTCACTGATGTATGAAAGTAAATGCAAGCACAGACAGCTATACTATACTCCATGTCACAGCAGGTTCGACACTGCAGCTGTCGGCGGTATCATTAACAATAATGTTTGCATTTCAGTCTGTATATTAAAAAGCACTCAGCTAGCAGGAGATCATTGCCCTGCAGTAACCTGGAGTATGTAAATCTGCATATATATTACAGGTCAAGATTTAGCCCCCTACTTGGAATATTTTTGAAGCATGCATTTTCAACTTTAAAGATTTTTCAAAAAGTGAACAAAGAAGCTGCATCACAAAAGTCCACCTAAGACATACCGCTGTCTCACACCACCATTCAACATAAAGAAACCTAGTACTGGTTTCCCTACTAACACAGTTTGAAATGCGTAATAAATATCAGAATATAAGATAAAAATTCAAACCATGAGTTTAAATATTCACAATATGAGATAAAATGTTAAATAATGACTTCAAAATATAAGATAAAATTCAAATTCATGGGTTTAAATATTCAAAATATGAAATAAAATCCAAAATCATGAGTTTTAAAGTCTAAAATATTAGATGAAATTCAAAATAAAAAATTAAAAAACTTAAGATCATGAGTTATAAATTTCAAATGTGAGGTAAAATTCAAAATCATAAGTTTAAATATTCAAAATATGAGATACAATTCAAAATCATGAGTTTAAATATTGAAAATATTAGATGAAATTCAAAATATGAGATAAAATTTAAGATCATGAGTTTTAAAGTTCAAAATGTGAGATAAAATTCAAAATCATGAGTTGATTGAAAATATGAAATGAAAACAAAAATTTCTTAATTTTTCCCACATACCTGACTTTTTATCTATTTCTTTACTCTTTACGTTTTAAGCTATTTTCACTTAACAAGTCTATTTTACATCATCAAGGTCATGTTTACATGTTTACTCTGGAGGAAATGGGCAGAGCTCATACTGGTGGGCCAGTTAGAATGAAAATATGATATGATCTTGCTGGCCGGGTATGACTGCAACATGGGTCAGATTTGGCCCCTGTGCCTTGAGTTTGATACCCCTGACCTCATTCTGATGCAGTTGGTGGAGGCATGCATGTTGGTTTGGAAATCTGACAAGATAGAAGAGATAAACCCGGCAACCACTCACATTTGTTTCATCACTGTGAAAACAATGAAGTCCACCCTGTCTTGAATGGTCTTTTTTAACACATACATATGTTCTGTTTATATATTTTTGATTTTATGCTCAGGGAACACCTAAAGTTACTTAAAGTCATGCTGTATCAGGAAATGTACATAAAGGAAGACAAAAATGAGATGGTTGAATATATACTAGACCACATCCTGGAAGGGAAAGTACATAAAAGTATTAGTCATGTTTTTCATATAGATGCAGGAGGTGTTGACGACTGGTTCTTATTTGTTTTGCTCAATCTGAGGCAGATGGACGCCTGGAGCTAGAATTTTTAGGAGGACTCTTTGCGGTCAGCCGGGAAGATACCTGGAAGGATGGGGAATTGAGCAAGCCGGTACAATAACCATCAGGAGGCCGGAGCAGTACAGGGCCAAGGTTTACAAGTATATTTTTTGTGTGAAGTCAACCGGAAATGTTCATGAAATTTAACCACAAGCATGCAGGCAGGGGGAAGTGACTGATGAAATCTTTGTGCACTTATAAAAGCTGCTTCATAGTGTATTTATTATGTGGATGTTCTTCTCCACTCATTAGTTAACAGTGTAAACATTTTCAATAGCATTTAGAGTTCATTAAAGGACAAAAAATGGCCATTACAGCGTCATTGCCCTCCTGAAAACACTACAGATTGATCAAGGTATGCAACACCAGATTCATTATCATGAATTACCCCCAAACCCATACATCATCAGACATCGTGCCAGGCCCTGAACCTCCAGCTCCTGACAAAAAAATGGACCTCGGTTCTTCTTCTACATGAATTAAATTTAAACATCCTGTGTTGTTTTGGCTAAACATTTTGCCAAATAAATGCGGTGAAAAGTTAAATGATATGGTGTATTTTATCCCCAAGCTTCATTCATGTGCATAATTCACAGTAAAAGTCGTCCTATCTTTGTCATCTACTGTAAGAAGAAGGAAGCTTTTGGTGTTTGTAGATTATGTGTTACAGTCCTTCTTTTTCCCTTGTGCTTGTCTCTCCAGTGCGACGGGATCATCCTGGACCTGAGCAACACCTCCTTAGAAGGCATCGCCGTCCTCAACATTCCCAGCATGCATGGTGGCTCCAACTTGTGGGGTGAGTCGAAGAAGAGGAGGAACTACAACCGCATGAGCAAGAAGGTTCCTTACATGATGCCATCGAGCACCGTCACGGACGCTAAAGAGCTCAAGTTCTGTGTGCAAGGTAAGTCAAAGGATCTTCTGTAAGAACTAACAACGAAGGGAAAATTGACGTTCAGTTCCCTTTTACTTAAAGAAAACTTAGCCACTGAAACTACAGCTGTATCATAGCCCAGGGCTACACTTGTGTGGGTTTGTTGTTCTGCAGTTGATCCAGAAAACCACACATCCATTGTGTAAAAATGCTTTCTTTGCATCACTGTGCGGATTGTGTCTCTCTGGTAGACAATGACATTTCAGCTCTGTGTGACAACAGAAGATAAGCACTGAGCATGCTCGCTACCTGAGTGTTGTGTGTATCAGCATTTACTGCTCACAGAAAGGTCAGTTTACTCATCTTGAGGAGTATTAATCAGATAACAGTTGTATAATATCCTCAGTGTCCCTGAGCCTCGTCAAGCCCAAGAAAATTAGGAAAAATAAAACCAAGAGCAAGCTTTAGATTCTAATGATGTAAATATATGATGTAACAGAAAATCTCAATCATATGTGAGAATATGAAGTAAGCATTTACCAGATCAGAGAGGGAAAGAAAGCCTGCTCAGCCTGTGAAAGGGTATTTAAAATTAATCTAAGATACATGTTCCCAATTGGAAGCTCAGAGAGCAGCACTTCTCCGGGGTTGTCAAGGAGGAAACCTATCTTCATCATTGTTTCATCTTGTTAAGTTAGTCCTATGAAAACCTGAATGAGCAGATACCAATAATCATAAATTAAGGTGTTTACACACTAAGACAACATTTATGTATGCATGTTTTGAGTCTGACGCATTTATTACTTCACCTACCGTGAAAACTCGCAGTATGAGGCTAAATGGTCTCCTGCTAGGAAGGCATAAAGCATCCAAGAGGATTTTATGGTACTTCCACTCCTTGGAAAGAGAAAACACACAGGTCCATCCATCCTGACAGAGACCTCTCATGGGATGTTTGCATAAGCTTGTGTGTAACAGTGCTGTGCCAAGCTTGAGAGATAGCGCACAGCTGGGTTGAAATCCTCAGAATTTATGGCAAATCATGTTGTTCAAAGTTAAGTGCAAGGAAGAGTGAGAAATGGAGCTGCAGCAATACTTAAAACCTTTTTGCAAAAAAAGCATATCTGTTTGGAATAAAACAGTGATTGGGAGAAGTTTCTGAGACAGTTTCCACACATGTCTAACACAGTATAGGATCATCTTTCTGTTTTAAACTTCAGTTGTTTCTGACCAAAAAAGAAAAAAAAAAACTTGTGCAATGGTCTTTAGTCTCTTGAATTAGGTTTTATTTTCAAGATTAGTTTGATAGGATAGCTGAAGAGACACAGGAAATATAGGGAGAGGAAGTGGGGAAATACATGAACCAAGTTGGGGACTGGATCCCACAACTGGCACAGAGATGACATATATTTAGTTAAAAACTTTAAACGTTCGTTGCAGATGGCATCACAGCAGTGGCAAACTCCTGTGATAGTAGTGATTTCTACAAAGAGAAACATTACCAAAAAGACCACGTTTGAGCTGTTTAAGACTACGCTAAATGTTCAAAGTGCTAAAATTAAAACAGTCTTTATTCTTAAGCTACTTTTATGCTCTAAAAGTAGTGAAATATGTGGCAAAAAAATGTCATGGTTTAGCACATTAAAATCTGATCTCACCTGTGTTTCTTCAGCCGATGTCTGTCTAGTCCAGCCTGTTGTGATGGGAAATCCATCTCTTTTTAGAGATCCAGATCATTCAGCTCATCTCATTAGAGCTGGTTGTTCTGCTCCTTAACAACTCTTATTTTCTTAAAGTTTGGCTTTTTAAACGTGGATTAACTAAGGACAAAGGATGGAGGAAAAGAAACTGGCACTCAAACGGGAGCTAGCTACAGTGGTTAACATTAAAGAGTCATATTTTAGACCAGGCTCATTCATGAACAGCTCATTATCACATGGTCACTCACACCATAAGGTTTAGTCGGTTGAAAGTACATCACAGTTTTAATTAAAAGGGTGTCTGTGACTAAATGAGCATTTTTTATACAGTGCTTAACAAATTTATTAGACCACCACCCAAAGTAAGCTTTATGCCACAGCTGCCCTAAATTAACAGCATTGGTAATTACCAAAATCATTTTTTATGTTTCTGCAATGGTTAATACACCAGTATGTAGAAGCTCTTTAACTGAAATGATATTTTTAATGCTAAAATATAATTATAATTGTTATCCATTAATTTTCAAGTTTACTGATTTACAAAAAACCTGAAAAAATAGTAAAGCACATTAATATTTCTCGATTCATATGTCAAATTATAGTTATTTACTTGCATTCCTGAACAGAAAAATTAGTTTCAGTTTCAGAATGTTATGATTGATTCATTTTCTCAGAGAAGCCCAGTGAGCCAGCTCAAATTTGGGTATAAAAAGGTGAATTCACTTTGAAATCCCTCATTCCTGTTCAAAATGGCAAAACGTGGAGAGCTCACTGAAAATGAAAGAGTCCACATTAAAGCACTTCATGATGCTGGATGGTCTCTGAGACAAATCTCTGAGACAGGTGGTCTAATAAATTTGTTAAGCAATGTATATTAAAGGTGCTCAGCTAGCCCCTGCTAGAGGTCTGCAGGACTGAGCCATTTGTGATACTGATTTCCTCTAAGCCATGTAAACTGGTTAAACTGTGGTAAAAATAATTTTTTAAAGTGTATGGATCATACTAAATGTATGTAGAATTTTTTTATAATTGCAGCATAGAGGTCCATTTAGAGCTGAAAAGTACTAACATCCCTCCATTCCCATTCATTCCTATCTGCTGCCCTCCCTTCCTGACCCCCAGTGAACATCCAGGATCACATTATTGCAAACAATCAATTAGGTAGTCTTTAACAGTTTTTTTTTATTTTCATAAATATAGAGGATTACAAATATTACTTCAGCAATATAAAACATACTTTACTCTAACAGTTTTAAAATCAGAAATACATATTTATGACTTTTATAAAGTTTTAGATGTCTCTCTCTAAATCTACAGCTCGGTGTGTGATGTTGGTGGATGTGTCTCTTCGAAGCTTCATGTCCAGACAAGGACTTTTCTCACGTCACCCTCTTTATCTCTTCCTGTTCTTGAATTCTTTCACCTCGCCAGAAAAAAAAATCAACCAACATGACTCTGAAAAATGTTTCAAACAGGAAGCAGTAAAACACGACTATTAGCATAAAAGGCCACTTCATTGTGATTAAAGGGACATTAAATACATCAGTGATTGAAGTCTGAATACACAGATCTGTGGACTAAAGGGATTTAACTGAAGGTTGTGTCCATTATAGATATAAAGTTGACCTTTTAATGCACTTAATCTATTTGGTTTTGTATGTTTTATATACACCTCTGTTCCTCTCTGGGGTGAGTTACATCCTTTTGGCATTGAAGCTGCATTTTTATGTCCACCAACATTAAAAGAATAATCCACTCTGTGCTTTCACCAAGGTTTTTCTCGATTCATCCCACTCCCGTCTCTCTCTCTTTACTTTGTCTCCACATCGCTGCTGACTGAACTAAACCTTGTTTCCATGGAGACCTCAGGGCTGTACCGAGGTAGAGGAGAGGAAGACACGGAGAAAAAGAAAAGAGTAGTGAAAGGGGGATGACTCATGTCACTCACTTTGACTTTCCATCTGATTCAATCTTAATAGATGTAGTCCTTGTACTCAGGATTATGTAAAAACATGGAAACTTGTTTAATTAATGGAAACACAGCTGAAGCTCTGCTACTCCACTGCAGACTTGTTTGAAATTATGAAGATCATGGCTGTCAGTTAAGACCATAAATATCATCAAGGGCTAGAACATTTGGTGTATAAGACTCACTTTATATACTTAACTGACAAGCTTTTCATCTAAGCTGCATCCCAGCTCCATGCAGACCAGCAAGCTTCAGCATCTTCACCATCTTCTCCCTCATCAGGTCATAATTGTACATTGAAGGAGAACAGAGGTACAGAAAGAATTCAGACCCCTTTATCGATACTCAGTAACCCATCATGACACTCAGTACCATCATGACAAAGTGAAAACAGATTGACATGAGTTTATCAGTGTGATATTTCAGTTTTTTATTTTTTTATAAATTTACAAAATAAATGTAGAATTCTGTTTTCACTTTGTCATTTTTTGTCACTCATTGTAGATCAATGAGAATAAAAACATGTTTTATTTTTGATTGTAAGGGGGATAAAGGAAAGAGCTTTCTGGGGCCCAGCCATAAAGTTAATTTGTGATAACTATATTTCATTTTTGACCAGAATAATAAACACTCTTATCAAAGCAACAAAAATTCATTTTATTCATGTATGACGTTGTTCATAACCTCTTTCAAAATGTAAACCTCTTTTCTTAAAATAGAATTCCCTTTTTATTAGTGATGTTAACAAAGTGGATGGTCACACTGAACTATACCATTAGGAATGTTATGTCAGACTTCATAGCTAAACCATGAGCTGCACAAATGTCAGGTTGCTGGTAAAAACTCCTGCAAGTCGTCAAAGGTCATTTTTTGTTTTTTTACACATTATGAAAGCGTAGATTCCAAGCTTTCAAATGGTGTATCATACACCTTAATCTGAGCATATTTTACAAAGATATGCTCATTTGAATGTTAACTTCTAGGTTCTGTTTGTTCTGAGAAAACCAGGCTCAAAGTTTCAGGATTTTTCCTACCTTCAGGCAGGCCAGGTAATAGGGCCACATTTACATAAAGTCCACCCAAACCAAGCTTCTGAATCGGACTGGGGATGCTCATCAAAATATTCCCAAAGGAAATCGGCCTTCATCAAACTTTCACTGTCGAGTGACCCTGAAGTTGTCCCAAGTCTGTTGATAATTCTTGCCACTTCTTCATCGTCTCTTCTACTTTTCTTCACTGCAGGGTGCATCTTGAGGCTTGTTAATAAAAGGTGATAACTAGAAACAGCTGTATTTATGTGCCGGGGGAGGGGTGGCATTTGAGCCATGCAGTGTTTGTTATTGTCCATCTCAATGGGCGAAACTGGGAACAATGCCAGGCTGAGTGGCCAATTATCACCCCGCAGTTTCGCTTTACCCTCCCCTTAATCTCTACGCAGCAACTCTAAAAACAGAGCATTTTAAAACACAAAATTAACGCTTTTAAAAATCACATTTGTGTTACTTTTTTCATCGAATTAGTAGTTTAAATGTCGGACTTGTATAAAATGAGAAGAAACGAAAAATGATCATTTTGAAGAAAACGACTTTGTATCAATTTTTCTCAACCACCGGAATGCCGACTTTCAGGAACTTTATCTGGCTTTGGTCACATATGTGTTTAAAAGTTCCACAGATACATCATTTCAAACTCAGAATCCAGCTAGGACACTAGCACCAATGCAACTGATCGAACACACATGCATTGATATCAGATAAATCACAACTGGAGAGGGTTGTTCAGGGGCCTCTGTGGGGAGGGTGTAGCTGATTGTAAACATTACAAAAGTGAAAAAGTGAAGGGGGGTCTGAAAACTTTCTGAATGTCATGTATTTAGTTTGCTTGAAAAGACTGATCAAGTAAAGACAGCAGAGCCTGGCATAGCAATTTAAGGACAAATCAGTCACCGACTGTGGGTCTGTACTTTACAACTATCAGTGTTACCGTAGGTTAAGAGCTCAACTATCCTACTGTTGTCCACACATCATTTAAGCAGTTTAAACTTTTGATTTTTAGATGGCCCCACAGATGGTCACTTCATGGTGTTTGTCTGCAGAAGTGCTGCTGCTTGGTCCTGGTTTAGCTCACCTTGCAGCCCATATAATTTTTTTGTAATCATGTGATCCCAGTGAAGCATATATGTCAGATGGGAGGCAGGAAGTAGAGAACATTAAAACTCTGAATGGACCTATGCCCTGCAGTTATCACTAGAAAATGTCTACATACATTGGCTGTATCTAAAGATGGCCGGTGTGTCTCCATGTACTCTCAGATAACTATCCTCTAAGGGAGATGATAATACCCAGTAACGAGCCATAAATGCTCTAATCTCATCCAAAGCTTGTGCTCACATTGGAAAAACACCAAGAATTCAAGATAGGAAAGTAAAGATGTTAAAGCATCTGAGGGGCTTCTCACAAATGTCCTCCTCATTTAGTTTCCCTGATCAAACAGAAAAATGTGTTAGCTGCTCCAGTGAGCTACATAAAAAACTTCATAAACTAAATGGAGAAAATGTTGATTGTGCTGTCAAGGTTCTCCCACTTCTAAATGATACAATTTAAAGGGGATACTGGACTGGAAAATGGAAAAATGCACATTTTACCCGAGACATAAACTCCCTTATTGTCTCAGAGTGAAGAAGCAGTACGAGGAAAGGCTGATCAATCAAAGCTGGAAATGTAAATGTGAAACTCAAGGCTTCACACTGGCAGGCTCCAGACTTGTTTAAGAAAAGAGACAGTCTGTCTCTTTGTGTCTGTGTGCCTGAATGCACTGCTACTCCTCTGATGTCTCCTCCATCTCTGTGTTAGATTCACAGGCCCTGTTGTCAGAGTCTCACCATCTGCATCCCTTTTCAATATTTTTCTTTCTTTCTCTTTTCATTTAAACTGCTCAGTAAACTCGATTGTTTTGAGTCAAAGGCTGTTTGTGTTAGAGAAGAATGAATGGTAAAGATGTCACTGTTATGATAGTAATCAAACTTTGGTTTTGTAGTTGCTCAATATTTGGAACAATAGCCGTTTTTGTGATGTGATGAATGTGTTCTGTTTTCTTTTAACTCCAACTAATTGGAGCAACAAACTTTAGAAATGAGTGGTTGTCATTACCATTTTTATTTGCTCTGTTTTGCTCTAATAATCTTAATAATCTGTTACTCTGAGACCAAACATTTCAAGTGTTGGATCCATACATGTGGTTCATCCATCCATTGTTCTATCATTTATGTATTCAGCAATCCATTTAACTCATCCATTCAACAGTTCTTCTAGCAATCCATGAGCTGGATCTATCTGTCTGCCCCATCGATGTCATCCATCCACCATCAATCCATCCTTCAATTCACTGGCCAATCTAATGGTTCTTTCCATCCATCAATCCATCAAGTCTTCCAGACAGCAAGACATTTAACTCATCCATCCACTACTTCATCTTTCCATCCATTCATAGATCCATTCATCCATCTATCTAGCCATTCTCTCATCTTATATAACATCAACTATCTATCCACCTAACATGCCATCCTTTCAGCCAACACCCAGCCAGCCATCCGCTCATCATGTCTGACATCCTTTTGTCTCATGTACCCACCCCTCCCTCCAACAAGCTATCCTTCGATATGTCCCCCCAAAGCCACTATTTTATCCCATCCATCCATCCATCCATCCATCCATCCATCCATCCATCCATCATCCATCCATCCATCCATCCATCCATCCATCCAACCAGTCATCTATCCATCCATGTATCCATTCATCATCCATCCATCCATCCATCATCCATCCATCCATCCATCATCCATCTGCCCAGCTATCCATCCATCAACCCACTCTTCCATCCATCCATCCATCCATCCATCCATCATCCATCCATCCATCCATCATCCATCTGCCCAGCCATCCATCCATCAACCCACTCTTCCTTCCATCCATCCATCCATCCATCCATCCATCCAGTCATCCATCAATCCATCCAAACAGTCATCCATCCATCCATCCAACCAGTCATCCATCCATCCATGTATCCATCCATGTATCCATCCATCCTGAAGATACTGAATGGTTTCTTAGAGCAACAGTTGTGATTTGACAGATTTCAAACAAGTATGAGGGATTTTTCTGCCTGGGAGAAGTCCAGTCCAGTTGTGTTCCTCAAGATTTCAAAATTAATACCCATCGGTGACAACAGTCAAAATGGAGCGATTATGTCTCATTCCAGGAATAATATACTTAAAAATCTTTATAGCCTTTATAGCTCGCCCAGGTTGATCTGAAATGTAGCATTCAAATGTGTATTCCTTGGGTGCTTGAGAGTCTGCCAGGTTGTTTGAATTGTTACAGAATATATCTTTTGTTGACCCAGGAAAGGAGGATGCATTTGTTGGCTGCATTTGAAGGAGCCTTTGAAATTAGAAAGCCTCTGACTCATGGCTGTGACAGCCGCTGAAATGTGAAATTCCACATGTACATTCAAATATAACTCAAGTTAGATCCACTTTTTTAATGCCTTAAGTTCCTGCCAGAGAGAATAGTGGTGTTCTTGAGGCTCTGTCTGTATTATAGTGTCTAATCCCACCCCTCCAGCATGTGATTGGCTAGTGCTGATGCAGCCTAATTGGCTGGTTCTACTGGACAGTAATTGGCTTGTATTAATTGCCTTAAATTCTGCCTACAGGGCCATCTGCCAGGAAGCTTTTGACCCCAAAGTACAAGAGGGCAGTGCTCTTTTAGAGTGTAGAAGATGACATTGACTTTTCTAAGAACCCAAGCCTTTTTCTTAATCTAAAAAAGAAGCGTTGGTGCTTTAGTCTCATCAAATTCTAATTATCTAAGGATCTTAATCATGTATTTGTTTGAAGCAGTGAAATTTATCTTTGTGATTTTTTGGAAAGTTTCTGATTTCCTCTGATATTTTAGAGCATCTTTGGTCAGTTTCACTCCAGTTTAGAAGATTTGCAAACATGTCAGAGTTTTCCTGGTTAAGAAAATCCTTTAAAACAGTGATTACTCAACCCGCAGCTCTCGAGTGACCAGTTGCGGCTCTTTTAAGGCTTCCTTAAAATAATCCTTCCGAAATCTTTTCTTAAGATAAAAACTGTCAACAGTAAAGACTCATTGCAACAAGTCATATTAATAAATGTAATTCCACACAAAGAAGGCAGACTTTAACTGCCAAATTCAAATGAAAATTTGTATATTATTACCGTCGGATGCGCGCTGGATGGAGGAACGTGCGTAAAAAAGCGCAGAGGAAGTCCGCTGGTGGTGATTCTCTTCAGTAAGTTCACTCATGGAGGTTTTCTGTCTTGTGTTTAAATTGAAGCTTCTAATGCCCTCATTTTAATTAATTTCTTCAGTCACTCCCTGCCAATGCTCTCCAATACTCGCATTTGATGATAACTTTTGCTATGGGCATCATCATCAAAGAGTAAAACACACACGGATCACATTTTTAAATAATGTAAAATTGAGTAAAACTTGTCCAAACGTGGGTGTTTTATTTGATCTTAAACGTACTAATAATAAATACTGTCAAAAGGGCAGAAACAGAAAAATGAAAGTAACAAACTGGCAGGGCAGAAGGATTTGTGAGGGGGAGCTGCAGGTGTAAGGCAGGGTTGGCTTTAAACATTTGGATGCCCAGGGCAAAGACCAATATGGGGACCCTCCCCCTTTCACTAAAAGCATTAATAATGAGAGGAAAAAAAATTGTAAGCATCCCTTTAAGTTAACAGAGTTGCAGAACTACAGTAAATGTCCAAATATAAAATATAAATATCCAAACAGACACCCATGATTCATCAGCTCTTTGAAAAGCATCTCATAGATCTAAGCCAGCATGTTCTGATATTTTAAAAAGACTTTAGTCTAGGTGGAATTTACATAAATAAAAACATATGTTTATTATTGGTGAAATATCCTTTCTTCTGGCACTATACAGACATTTTTATGTAGCCTATTTTATCCCATTTAACAACACAAAAATCCACCAATTCACTGTTTCATTTCAACTATTGATAGATTGATTATCAAATCCCCAGGTTTGGAATGTGGCTCTCACAGAAGTATTTTTAAGACAAAGTAGCGCTTGGGTAGAATAAGGTTGAGTACCGCTGCTCTCAAACATCCTTAACCAAAATAGCTTATTGATAACAATTTTTTGCATTACACACCAAGCTACTTTGTTTATCTTATTTAGAGTTTGAATATTTATTCAGTATTGACATTTGGTCTCAGACAGGACACAGACTTGAATCTCCTAAGTGAAAGTTTTATGTTTGACCAAGAAGAGTTCTTAACCAATCATAGCAAAGTAGTCTTAGCCAATTAAAACAGAGTAAGGTGGGACTTGGCAGTTCTCTCATGGGGAAAAATAAATCTACAGAGGAGTAATCAACCTTTAAATACACTTATGTAAAGTTTTTTGGATGGGAGCGTCCTTGAGTCTGAGACTGGGGCTATTTTGATTATTAAGGTCTTTAAACACCATGCTTGATTGCGGAAATGTCCCTTTAAGGCACCGTACTTACACAGTAAATGCCTCCCTGTGCTGTTACCCATTAACTGTTCTGCTCAGTCACATCTCCAACACCTTTACAGACTGCACAGACTTTTTTATCCCTGTATGTGTGAGAGTCTTAGCATCCATTGACTCCGTTCATGTTGTAATTCTTGAGCCGACTCGTAACTCTTGACCTTAATCCACGCCGTAATCCCAAAAGTAGCCTATTAAAGAAGTGAAGACTAACACGCTGTCCTCACGTGAAGAGATTATCCTGATCTTATTACTCACATTGACCAGAAAAAACACAAACCCACAAACCTGTAATGCAATCAAAGTGCCCTCTGCCTGATTTCTAGTTTGTTTATTGAGAAATGTGTATGTTTATTTGTGTTTTTAGAAAAAAATTATCTGTAAATCCATAACAGTGATGTTTATGTAAAAAGGTAACTTCATTAATCACTTTGTGGATCTCTTAGTTTACATAACTGCCTAATTGTTTAAGAGATTTATCCAAGAACAAAGCAAACCATTAAATACTTCAAGTCAAGTCAAACATGCAGACATATCATTGAAATTTTAGATATTTTCTTGTTGTCTACTTTAATTTTTTAAGTTTAATTACACATTTAAAATCAACCAACATCCAAACTCATGCAAAAATAGCAATAGACCTATCCTGATATTAATTGAACATATTTTATGAATTTCAAATCATATACGAAGTAAGGCAGGTTTATTTACAGTGCCGTGAAAAAGTATTTGCCCCTGAATTTGCCTCTGAATGATTATTTAATTTTTTAGGGGGGGGGTATAAACCTATCTGGCCCTGTGTGAAAAAAGTAATTGCCCCCCTTGTTAAATCATGAGTTAACTGTGATTAACCACAGTTCTTGGAAAGCTGAGTTCCATTTGACTGGCCACACCCAGGTCTGATTAACACCAGATTTGTTGAATCAAGAAATCACTTAAATAGAAGCTGTCAGATGAAGTGAAGTAGGCTACAAGATCTCAAAAAGAAATACATCATGCCATGATCCAAAGAAACTCAAGAAAAAATGAGGAACATAGTGATTGAAATCTATCAGTCTGGAAAAGGTTACAAAGCCATTTCCAAGGCTTTGGGACTCCAGCGAACCACAGTCAGAGCCATTATCCACAAATGGAGAAAACTGGGAACAGTGGTGAACCTTCCCAGGAGTTGTCGGCCAACCAAAATGACTCCAAGAGTGCAACGACGACTCATCCAGGAGGTCACAAAAGAACCCAGAACTACATCCAAAGACCTGCAGGCCTCACTGGCCTCAGTTAAGGTCAGAGTTCATGACTCAACCATAAGAAAGACACTAAGCAAAAATGGCATCATGGGGGAGTTCCAAGGCCAAAACCACTGCTGACAAAGAAGAACACAAAGGCTTGTCTCACATTTGCCAAAATACATCTTAATAAAGACTTTTGGAGAAATACTCTGTGGACTGACGAGACCAAAGTTGAACTTTTTGGAAGGTGTGCAGCCCGTTACATCTGGCATAAAAAATAACTCAGCATTTGATAAAAAAGAACATCATGCCAACAGTGAAACACGATGGTGTCAGTGTGATGGTCTGGGGCTGCTTTGCTGCTTCTGGACCTGGACCACTTGCTGTGATTGATGGAACAATGAATTCTGCTGTCTACCAGAAAATCCTGAAGGTGAACATCCGTCAATCAGTTCATGACCTCAAGCTCAAGCGCTCTTGGGTTATGCAGCAGGACAACGACCCAAAGTACACCAGCAAGTCCACCTCTGAATGGCAAAAAAAAAAAAAAAAAAAAAATTAAGGTTTTGGAGTGGCCAAGTCAAAGTCTGGACTTAAAGCTAATTGAGATGCTGTGGTGTGACCTTAAACAGGCAGTTCATGCTGGAAAACTCTCCAAAATGGCTGAGTTCAAACAATTCTGTGAAGAAGAGTGGGCCAAAATTCCTCCACAGCGATGTGAAAGCCTCATCACCAGTTATCGCAAACGCTTGATTTCAGTTATAGCTGCCAAGGGTGGCACAACCAGTTATTAGGTTCATGGGACAATTACTTTTTCACATAGGGATAGGTTTGGATTTTTTCCCCCCTTAAAAAATTAAATAATCATTCAGAAACTGCATTTTGTATTGACTTGGGTTGCCTTTGTAAATATAAAAATTGGTTTGATGATCCGAAACATATAAGTGTAATAATTATGCAAAAACATCAGGAATCAGAGAGGGGGCAAATACTTTTTCACGGCACTGTATAAGACACCGCTCATACATAAGCAATTAAAAGTGCTTTAAAGTGCTGAAGACAGAGTATTATTGCTGAAGCAACAATGTACTTCTATTTCATATTCAATTACTGGTTTAAAATCATCATTTCCACAGAGTGCCCCAGTAGCCTGCTTTCTGGAACTCTGGCAGCAGGCCGCAGTTCTTTTATTAGAAGTGCATACCTTTTCAGGGCAATTTACCTGAAAAATTTAAAAAAATTGCATAAATAAGTCAAGATTGAAGTTTCAAAGTTGATCTAACAGTACAGTAACTTTCATTTGCAAGCCACATTTCTCTTGTAAGAAGTACACACAGTTCATAGATAGAAGATTAAGCTGAGAAGAGAGAAACAGAGCAAAAGAGCAAGAAAACTGTTAAAAAGCTGACAGCAAAGTGTACAGAGATATGATGAAAATTTGCCGACTATCAGTTTTTTGCAATGAACAAATCCAATCTTCAAGTGGTTTCCCCAAATTCAACTTAAAAGGCAACTGAAACAACACTGGTTTTTTTTTTTTTGTTTGTTTTGTTTTGTTTTTTTTTTTTGTTTTTTTTTTTTTGCATATTTTAACTGTTGTGAGGGATTCTGTTCAGGGGTTGAATTAATTTGAGACTGGATAAGTCATTATAAATTGCATTTTCAGTTTGATTCAAGGAAACTACATGAAGCATTAGTTGTGTTGAGCTATTTCATCCCCTTTTGTTTGATTTGTTTGTTGCAAACAGCCAAAAGTCTGTACATTTTCACAATAAACTTGATTTGCAGTGGGGGTTTAATAATTTTGATTGCCACTTTACATGTTTGCAGTTTCTAACTCTCAGTATTCAGAAATATTTCCTTAAAAGTCCCAGTTAAGTTACTCCATTTTACTAGTTTTCTTTTCTTCATTGTGTTTTGCTGTTCTGACTGGGCTGTTGGCTGCAGTGCTCAACATTGCCCCTGTGATTACCGAGGTATTGCAACATTTTGTCCATATCTGTAAAGTGGGGTACACACATAAAGATAAATCGGGCTGCTTTTGTCTCGATTTTCCCCCTCCCCAACCAAAGACGGCAAATGCCTGATTATCTTATTTCTTATAAGATTATCCTATAAGATTATCCTGTGGTCTGAGGTGTGTTAAGAGTGAATTTGACCCAATAATTGGCTCCGAAAACGGTCAGGGCTGACAATCTTAAATATTAAACCTGTTCAATATTTATGTCCAAAAATCTTCATGTGTGTGGGGAAAGCTGACGACTCCCGAGTCATGACTCCATGAATTGTGACGTGGAATAGAATGTAGCCAATCAAGAAGCGAGCTGACCAGCACGCCAGTGGTCGAGTGGTTGAGGCGCGCGCCATGTACGCGGGCGGCCTGGGTTCGAGTCTGGCCTGTGGCACTATTTCCTGCATGTCTCTCCCCGTTCTCTTCCCTGTTTCCGACTTATCCACTGTCCTATCCATTAAAAAGCCAAAAATAAACCTTTAAAAAAAGAAAAAAAAAAAAGAAGAAGAAGCGAGCTGACTGAGGAACAAGGAAGCGTAAATAAAAACAAGCATAGCTGACCTGCTGAAGCATTATAAAGTTCGGTGGACTTCTGAAATGGAGGACCAGCTTGTGGAGCCATAATCATCATCACCATCATTCCCTCTTCTTGTATGTCCTCTTCCACTTTGCGTGTTGTGTTTTCCGGTTGTTGCTATGTTTCCTCTTCTTCATTTTTGTTAGATCACGCGAGATTTCTGGCTTGGAGGACGAGATTGTAGATCGGTGGTGGGACAGAATCATGATGTGTGTGGTGTGATGTGTTGAGATTATCGGAGCACACCACACACACACACGATCAAAACTGTTCAGTGCCTGATTTTTTAATCTTCATGTGTGGGGTCTCTTAACAGACAAAAAAATCTCTTAAGATTTAGAAAATCCTTATGTGTGTACCCCACTTAAGTTTTAAGAGAACATGCAGGATGAAATGAGAGCAGAGTAAGTAAAGATTTCCCCATCTCTATTGATCTGAACTTACAACTTTCAAGTTTTCTTTACAAGTTTAGAATCTTACAAACCTATCTTAACTAGTGTTTAATAGATTAGCCTCATTAATGAAGCCATTTAGCCTCAGGCTAGCAACATCAAGGTAACAGTTGAATACGTATGCACCCCATGCTAACAGTTAGCAAACAACGGGCTGTAGACACTAGCAGAGTCATATTTGTACAAAATCCTGTGATAACACTGTACCTTGCAGATCAACATTTGGCTTCTCACAACATCTTTGCCTCCCTCTGATTTCTCTTCAAATTCTCTTTGAGAATTTGTCATCATAAGCTATAAGCTTATAGACATCTGTGTTTTATGAAAGTGTAATTGCAATCAGACACTTTCAGCAGGCGCCAAAGCCAAACTCCAACCTACTGTTGCTTATAGAGCATTAAAATAGTTATGACACCAAGCATAATGGAGACATTTAGATACAAAATTGCCAAAATAGAATGAAAAAACAGTAGTAAAATGAAAAGAATGTGGAAAAACAAAGGCACTTGAATACAGAATACATGCAAATAAGATCAATTGAAAAGTATATAAATCGTGGTTGCATAAAATAATTAAGCATTAGTAGTTAAGAAGAGATTGGATCTATGAGAAGGCAGCAAAGACAGAAACACGTTTTATCCTCTGCAGACATGTTTAAGTATCTATTCAATATATGTGTAAGGTTTCAGCTCCATACAGACGTGTTTTCTGTAAATACTTCAGTGTTAATTTGTCCACACCGCATGTTATGACGTGTGCAATGGAATCTTTGCTCCACAGTCGTCCCTCAGGATTTAACCTTTATTAAATTAGCCTCTTCACTAATTCTATTTGGAATCGGGGCTCAGAGACGAGTGCTCCAGTTTCAGATAGACACCGTTTGTCTGCATGCTCCGTGTACATCTCCAGTTCATGTGAGGGAGAGAGAGAGAGAGAGAGAGAGAGAGAGAGAGAGAGAGCCCCTCTGTCACTGTCCATGCGTGCCTGCATGTTTATCATACCACTAATTGTTTATGGCAGCTGCTTTCTCTGGTGCAATAAACTAAAGCTTTTAAATCCATTTGCTGCAGATAATGCAATCAGCCCGGGTTACCCAGAGTGAGTGAAAGACGCCGCGGGCATTTCTGACCTCAGTGATGAAACTTCAGCGCTCTGAGTCACCGTGTCTCTGCTCTGGTTTTTGTTCTGCGCAGACAGAACTGACAGCAGAGACAGACACACAGAGACAGCCTGGAATAATGTCTAATTTTAATACAGTTAGTTGTGTAACTCTGATCCAAACACTGCTTAAACTGGAGTATATCTACTCCACTCTTCTGCAGAGATGACATGTTTGTGTCTCATTATTTACACGTAGTGAAGAGCTGGAATGTGCCTGCCATGTTTATGTGCTCAAAACGACAAATAGTACCAACCGTTCACTCTTCAGCTGCAAACAACAGATCCACACACCAACCGTGTGTCAGGAGTGTGTTAATGTGACCGCTCAGACTCTGACGCCTATCAGGGGCCGAAAATTTCTGTTTATTTTTTTCTCTCCACACATATTTCTTTTATTCTTTTGTCTGTATCTTTGCACAGTATATGCAGAGCTAAAACATTTTTAGCCTGTTTTACATACCCTTACTATTTCAATGCCTGCAGTAAGGGTGACTGCACATTTATACCCCATGTAGAAAATGGTAAATGTTTATGGGTATCTGGCCATCTTTAATGCTTTGTATGGAAGCACTTTAATATATGTTTAGGATTGGTTTTATATCTGATTGCTCAGACTGCATGTGGTGATCTGGGATGCCTTCACCTGATTGGCTGAGTAGACACAACTCATATTGGCATGCACTGATTACCTCCCTATCAATTGACCTTATCTGCTATATTCTGCTAATAAACAACGGCTTTATTTACAGCTCAGTACTACAACCCCAGTTCCAAAAAAGTTGGGATACTGTGAAAAATGTAAATTGAAATAGAATACAATGATTGTCAAATCTCATAAACCCATATTTTATTCACAATAGAACATAAACAACATATCAGGTGTTGAAACTGAGACATTTTACCACTTCATTAAAAAAATAGCTCATTTTAAATCTGATTTCAGCAAACATGCCAAAAAAGTAAAATGGGGGCAATCAAAGGCTGGAAAAGTAAGTGGTACTAATGTTTGAGGAGCATTTTGCAACTAATTAGGTAAATTTGCAGCAGTTAAAGTTACGAGCATTTTGGAGAAGCAGAGCCTTTCAGAAGTAAAGATAGGCAAAAGTTTACTAATCTGCAAAAAACTGCATCTAGAAACACTAAAAGAGACTTTGACCCCCACCCCACCACCACAATCTACAGTGCATAATATCATCAAAAGATTCAGATTCTCTGGAGAAATCTCTGTGAGCAAGGGACAAGGCTGCAGGTCAATATTGGATGCTGATGTTCTTGGGGCCCGCAGGGCCCCTACATTCCAGTACACTGATTCTGTACTGAAATCAGTGTACTGATTTGTACTGTTCACCATGCCATCCATAAATGACAGTTAAAGATAGATCCTACAAAGGCATTTGTGAGCAGGATCCAGAAACACCTTCTTCTCTGGGCCAAAGCTCATTTAAAATGGACTGAGGCAAACTGTTTTGTGATGAGTCAAAATTTGGAATTCTTTTTGGAAACTACAGACCCTGTGTCCTGTGGACTAAAGAGGGAAGGGACCATCCAGCTTGTTTTCCTGGAACAGTTCTAAATCCTGAATCTCTGATGGTATGGGGTTGCATTGGTACCTATGGTGTGGGCAGTTTACACATCTGGAAAGGCGCTAACTATGCTGAAAAGAAGATAGAAGTTTTAGATGTCTGACAAGAACGGGACAACTTTCCTCTCCCAAAACTCCAAAACTGATCTCTTCACTTCCCAGATATTTACAGACTGTTGTTAAAAGAAGAGAGGATGCTACACAATGGCAAACATGGCCCTGTCCCTACTTTTTGAGATGTGTTTCTCCCATCATAATCAAAATAAGCTTAGAATTTTCATGAAATGGTAAAATGTCTCAGTTTCAACATCTGATATGTTGTTTATTTTCTATTGTGAATAAAATATGGGTTTATGTGATTTGACAATCATTGACTTTTGTTTTGATTTACATTTTAAACAGCACAACTTATTCGGGATTGGGGGTTGTGTAATCTAGTCTTTTTAGATTCCAAACATATCTGAGATTGTGGAGGCTCTGACTACATTAGGAGCAGTAAAATAAGTACAGTACTGACAGCATTCATTCAAATTTTGTTTGGACAAATAATTATTCATGACAAGACAAGCCTTAAATCAGTTTTGAATGTCCGCTCCATTGAAATATGGTAATTTCCAGCTCTTATAAAACAAAAACAATAAAAATTGAAGGGGCAATAGCAAAAATACAAAATTTGAGACTAATAAAAGAAGTCTTAATATTGTTTTTTCTGATATAAAGAGGAGTTATGGTTTCCAAATGAGCTGATATTAAATATCAAACTGTCTAAATTTGTGAGCTAATGGGGTCAAAAGTCCACTCTTGTTGTGGTCTTAAAGACAGATAACAGTCAGAGGAGCAGACGGAAATCCAGAGCTGCCTGCAGGAACAAGACTCACGTATGAAGGCCCCGCTGTCACACCGTCCCATCACCATGCTCCTCCTCTACTTTTTATCTCTGCACCATCTCCCCCCTGCCCTGTTTATTTCCTCTCTGCTCCTGGATCACATTTCCTCTCCTTCCTGCTGTGGATTGAGCTGGAAAGGATGCACATAAATAAAGTGAGGTAGCATGCAAATGCCGAGGGATTGAAACGTGGGAATGTCGTGAGTGCCTTTCGGACAGCAGTTTCATGTTAGAAGACAGGGGTTTGTTTACTGAGGCATACCTTTGAAAGGCTTTTACTTGTGACGGGATAATTTCCAGGTTGGTTTTGAAAATGTATTCAGTAAATTCAATTTATTCCTCTGCTTTCTTGGAGATCAATGGATGGTTACTGCTAGTCAAGGTGTTTATGGTGAATCTGAGCTACAATTATAACCATCCACTGTATATAAACATGGGCAAAGTCTCAATGATGTCACCCATAGGATACTGAAGGATACTGAATGGAGCTTTTGAAGCCTGTTGATAGTGGTTGCCATATTTGAAACATCATCTGAATCGTTTGATCAAGCAAACAACCAGGAATATAAGTGAAGCTGGGAAGGGCCTCAGGCCTTCAGACAAACAGTTACTCCACCAGAAGTGGTCCCAGAATTCACATGCAGTCTAGCATCGCTCTCAGAGCACATTTGCATTCTGGGATTGCTTCCAGTGTAAATGTGGAAGTCCACTTTTAAGTGCATTTCTCCCCTTTAATGAGAAGGTAATGAATGATGACAAAAGGTCAGCTTTCTATTTAGTAAATACATGTTGTGATGTGGCATTTTAACAGATTCCTTGATTAAAACAAGAGGTAAAAAATGGAGATGGGCAGTGCTGGTCTGTTATCATTATGTTGTGTTATTGTTTTGGTCTAGAGCCCCCTGGTGGTGGAATTTTACATACTATGTGTTAAATGTTGTCCACCATTTCTACCAGCTTTCAAAGTTATGTTTAGTCTCCACAATCCTCCTTGTGAGGGTAACTTTTGATTAAATGGGAGCTCATTGTGTTGTTGAGTTCTTGTGACTGGTACATACTGCAGCGATCAGCGCAGTCATGCATCACTGGGTCATCAAAAAGGACCGGGACGAGGTGCCACTTTTATGGGAATCTACACCTATTACTGGCTGCAGAATAAAGCATCTTCCTTAACCCAACAACAAAGAAGTGGCACCATGAGCTGCTTCAGGTTATACAACTAACACTCATTTCATTTCATTTCATTTCATTACTGTGTCATGCATAAACAGGTCCATGCACTTTTTTATACTGGTTGATTATGAGTCCTTATTCAAAGCCGTTCCTGTCTGCAGACACACAGAGTGACACATCACAGCCTCTCTGTCTCTCTTTCTCTTCATTAGGAGCCACTCAGGCCCTCTCCTTCTAAGTGTTTACACATGTGCTGACACCCAAGTTCCAGGCTCACCAGAAAAGTCACCACAAGGGCTATGAAAGCATGGATAGCGTCATTAAAATGGCACAGCTGAGGGCTTCCAGAGCCTCATGTTTCTTCTTGTCGTATACAACAAGAAGAAACATGAGGGAAGAGGGTTAATGCAAACTCAACATGTCGCTTTTATTATTGCTCACTATCAGTGGAATCAGTTGGCAAATTAAACTCTTACTTAGCCAGCCGGAAGAAGAGCAAAAACATTTTTTTTCCACCAACAAAAACCTCCAGTGTGATTCTTTGCTCTTCATTTTTAAGAAAATCTTGTCCAGATCTGATCAAACTGCTGCTATAGCTGCATCCATGCTAATTTCTTCAACAGTCACCATTGTTTACAGGCTTGCAGATGTTTCAGCTAAACAGCACCTGTAGCTACCGCCTCTTTCTCCTTAAGTGACTCTGATTGGCTGGTCACTCTCTGACCAGGAACAGGCCTATCAGATTAAAGCTTTGCAAGTTGCGGCTGCCTGATGATAGACATGGAATCTAGACAGTCCATCAGCCTGGCAGGGTTAGATTTCATGAATCAACAAGTTTAAAGATTGCTTTTGATTCTTGATCAGTTAATCTCTCTAAACAGTGGGCTGCTGGCTCGCTAAAGAAAAATACCTTCTTAGTTGTCTCTCTAAAATTACAGTCTTCCCCCTAGCCTTTGTGTTTTAAAGCACCTTGAACAGGGCTGCACTGACTGCTCTCTCTCCTCCTGTTGAGTCACTAATAGAGCAATGGTAAACCTTTTTATATCAGCGATGAGTAATGGACCATATATTTAAATAACCGTTGTAGTATATTGGTTCTAATTTTGATAAACCTGCTGTTTGAGGTTTGTTCTGACTGGATTGTCATCGCATCTCTTTTTCATGACTCACTTGTTTTCTATGCCAGCTTGTCCGACTTTCCCTCCCCTCCCCCTCCTCTCACCTTGCCTTCTCATGCCCCTCCTCCCCTCCTCCCTCCAACTCACTAGTCAAGCTGTGACACGCCATAAAGGAGTCTATATTAAGCCAATCGCATTCAGCATATTGTTTTGTTCTCACACTACAGAGGCAGCAGACTATAATTACTTTGATTCTCCCCCCTGCTGGTGTGTGCGGCTGGAAATAGTCTGTGCACTGTGCTGCTGAGTGGACGGACGGTGGGAGAGTGGATGACCTTTCAGTGATACATTTACTCAAAGTTAATGAATGACAAACAAGCCTCTCTTAAAGTGGCCAATCACTGCAGACAAGTGGGCAGTGGATAAGATGAAACATGTCAGAATAATGTGTTCTTTCCCATCTGAGTTTCTCTAAAATATGACAGCAGAGATGCTGTGTTTGTGCTCTCTATCATAGTAACATCGTGTTCTTTGTCAGCTGTCCAAGTGCTCTCCCCCCGTACCTTTACCTCCGCCGGTGCTGGCGAGGTGAGCTGCAGTTCCTCTTGACCATCTGCCACGACTTCGGCCAACCCGAGACAAAAACAGGCCGAGCGAGGAGGAGGAAGAGGAGGGAGAGAAAGAAGAAGAGGGCGAGTGGGCAGAGGAAGGATACACAAATATGTCAGCTTATAATTATAGCTCCAACACCTCAAACCGATGCACAATGAAAGCTATTCCTCAGGGGGATTTATAATTCATCTGTCTGTATCTAAATGGAGCACACATATAAATAACCCATCACTAAATTTAAAACTTAAAGGCACATTCTATATTTTTAATGTGGCTTACTTTCATTTTTGTGGACTGACAGACTCCTTTATTAAAATAGAAATAGACAGCAGAGTTTATTTATAATTAATCTTTATACAGCATTAAAGTTAGGTAAGAGCTGGCTGTGCAGAGAAACTGTTTAAATGACCTTAAATTCAAAATAACATCAGGATAAATCACTGTTCATCAATTTCTATTGTGAGAAATAATATTCCAGGTAACCTCCTCCCAGTAAATGAAGTGCAGATACCTCCTAGTTACTGCAGCTCTCATTTTTCACACATTTCTGTCAAAAATATTCAACATTTTCATTTAGAACTCCTGTGAGGACGACTTAATCTGGTAATAAAGCAGACGAAAATTAATACTGATGCTTCCATTTAACCTTCAATACAAAACAAGACCATCACCTTCTTATGCCGTTTAATCCAGTCAGTAGCCTATGTTTTTCCTGAGGAAATACCAGGTTCTGTGTCATCTGGTAAAAAAAGAAGTCAGACTACAATGGTAAACATATCCTTATTCTGTGGGTTTGTTGCTTATGCTTCTACAATTATTAAGATAGAAATGTCCGTGTAATATAAGAATATAAGAAAGAGCAAGAAACACTCGACAATGAAGCTGTGCATGTAAGTGAGCATCTAGTCTCTATATTGACGTCATTGAAGCACCTTAGCTTTATGGGCTTTGTTTGACCAGTTGCTCACAGAGCTTTATGACATGACCACACATATGTTCATGTATTTATAGGTCACTGTAGATAACAGATGACATAAGTGAATGAGTGAACATGGGTTGTTGTTGTTCAAAACTGGTGGTAAAGCTGCTGGTTGATAATGGCCTGTATTAAAAGGCTCACTGTTAGAAATGGACTTTGTTGAATGTGCATTTTCTTTATTAAAGCCAGTATACATTTATATAACTTAACACAAAAATGGTTTTCTTTAGGCTGAATGTAAATGAAGAGGGCAGCACAATAAAGCAGAGTGTAAAATTCTCCTACTTTTTATATTTGTCTTATTTAATTTTACATATTCAAAAGTGAATCACAAAGAATGAATGCTCTAGAGGAAAATAAAACCTAATTTTAGAAATTGCATCTGTGTTGTCTGAGGACTGCAGAAGGTAGGAAGACAGGAAAGAAGGAAAATACAAGACAATGAGAAATCCACTATTTATTTTGGACGAGTCATTTGATTTGTTAAAAAATACAAAAATCATCCAATTTATCATCCACCTATGTCTTTCTACAGTGGTTTTATAGCCTTACTTTAATTTAAGCCTTTTATTCATCAAAAACTATGAAATTGTTTTATTTCTAATATTTTAGTGAGTAGCTGTATCTAAACCACCAAACCTTTGATAATAACATCTGTATGATCAGACATATAATTTAGGAGCGAAATTTAGCCAGCAAAAATGGGAGGAATACTTTTATACACAAAGACATTGGCGATGTTTTTATACCTAAATGTTTTTGATATTCTGCAAGAGCATGCTCAATTGCTATTTTTTATAACTGCAAACCATAAGGCCTCTAATATCGGGTGCCTGTTAATTAATTAATTAATTTGTTTATTATTTTATTTTTAATGCATTGATTTATCTATTTATTTGTTTATTTTTTTATTTATTCATTTATTTATTTATTTTTAATTCATTTATTTCTATATTTATTTATCTATGTATGTATGTATTTATTTATTTATTTTTTAATTGTTTAATTAAATTATCTATTAATTAATTAATTTGATTATTTATTTATTTATTCATTTATTTATTCATTTGTTTATTCTGCTATGGTATACAGACAGCTGATTAGTATGTTTACATGGGCATTTAAGTGATGCTTGATTAGGAATTTACCAGGACTACTATCCTTGTCCCAGTATGTAAACACCAGGGGAGAATCATTCTATTGGTGGAAGCTTCTCTATCGTAGGTAGATTAGGTGGCCATACACCCCTACCAGCTATTTCCTACTGGACTGTTTTCCTTCTGACTTTGCAAACAAACTGCCAAGTGGCTAACCAGTTGCACGTCCAACTGTGAAACATGAACAAGCTTTACAACTACACACATTGTGTCCATAGTCTGTGCTCCACCAACCTTGCAATGCCAATGGATTGTCCAGATTCCATGTCCATCATCAGGTGAATCCATAATGCTAAGCTTAAGGTGTGGTTAAGTTGACCAGTGAGGCCAGTGAGGAGATTAGAACTGACTGCTTGACATTTCTTTATTAAAAAAAGAGCAAAACCTTACTGAAAGTCTGGCATTCAAGATGTTTATCTCTTCCTCTGAGCGACTTCTGTAGGAGTTTGATTTACCACCTGGCTCCTCTGGTAGTGAACATTGATAACTTGTGAACTTGTGTAATGTAATGTATTCATAATTTATGAGTTTTGTTGCTCTGATTGGACATAATGAATGTTACAGATCATGCGTTAGTCCAGTCGTTTTTGTTTTGTTCTGAAGTTCTGATCTTAAGTTGAACCACTAAGCCACATAGCTCAGATTGGGGGAGGGCTGCAGTGATGGTTGTCCTTCTGGATCTGTGGAGCTCAGTGAGAGTGACCATCAAGTTTTTGGTCACCTCTCTTACCAAGGCCCTTCTCCTCCCAGGTTGGCCCAGCAACTAGCTCTTGGAAGAGTCCTGGTTTTCCCAAACTTCTACCACTGTGCTCTTGTGAAGCAAAAATGTTATTGTAGCCTTCTCCAGATCTGTGCCTTGTCACAATCCTGTGTCTTCGCTGTGCAGGCAGTTCCTTTGACCTCATGGCTTGGTTTTTGCTCTGATATGCATTGTGAGCTGTGAGGCCTTTGGTTTAACTTAGCACAGGTGGAGTCCATTCAAGGTGTAGAAACATCTCAGCAAAGAGATCTGAGCTAAATTTACTGTGTTGATGTAAAGGGTCTGAAAACTGTCCGCATTTTTTTTTGTTTGTTTTCAGAATTGCAAAAAAATGTAAAATGCTGTTGTACTGACGAGGTACGGAGTATAGATTAAAGAAAACAAAAATGACTGTAGTATCAGGCTGCTACATAAGAAAAACAAAAACAATGAAGGGGGTCTGAATACTTTCTGAATACACTGTAGATAACCAAGTTCCAAAAATTAAACAATGTTTCCAGTCCTCGTGTTCAGTCCCCAACACCACCTATAAGATGTTGCCCAGCTTGATGTGAAATCCAATGCCGTGGATATGTGAAGCCATCTATCTAGCCTATGAGGCTAACGCATTATTTCAGAGTTGCGGTACTCAAAGGCAGACGATGCATCTTCTGTGATGCTGCACATTGATGCAGTTTAACTCTTGGGTCAAAGATCATCAGAAAAGCTATGGAGCATGCTCAGAAAACCTTAGTCCAACTTCAAGAAATTTGATTTAGTACAATTAAACCTTAACCCCACCACAGTTAATTTCCTTTATTCAAGTTCAACAAAATCCATAAAAGGGGTTTCAGGTCAGAGCAGAGGTCTTTTGTTTTTTTGTCTCTGAGTTCTAAGAATAAGAAAGAAAGCATCTCTCATATCCTCTGACAAATGATGGAGCTTTGTATATTAAAGGATAAGTCTGCTAGCAAGCAAATGAACTTTTTTAACTCCATGAAAATGTCCTGATTAACTTCAGGACTTTACTAGTATCATATCAAAGTCTTTAAATCCTGATATTATGACAAACCTATATGAAAGAATTCTGAATATTTAAATACAGGTGACAGTATAAGTGAGATGTTCTTTAATGATGGACTTAAATATTCTAATGACTCAGTAATAAAGCTCCATTTTTCAACCAAAGATTGGATTTAAATGTGCTCAGATTGCCTTCACAGTAGAGAAAAATAGTGCAGCACAGCATTTCTTGCTGCCCGCTGCTTGGCAGAGCAATGCCACCCCATCCCAGAATGCACTGTGGCTGCGTTATGTAAGAGGCTGTTCTATTCTATTCTTAGCTCTACCTCACTGAGAAGTAACAGTGCTGGTTGCCTGAGAGTCAGAGCGCAGAGATCTGATGAGGCGGGAATCATCGGCGAGGTGAGAACCAGCGCAGTGGGCTACTCTGCCATCAGGCTCTCGCTCTGGGACCCGGGCAGGACGGCATGCCCATGTTTGGTGTTTGGAGGAAGTAGAGGTGTGCGGGTGGGTGTGCGAAGGAGGGGGATTTATATATTTATATTTAGGAGAAGGATATATGAATAGTACTGTTTTAAAATCCTAAAATAGGCCATGTCAACACTCAATGCTGGAATTTATTTCTTCAGTTTGAGCTCTCCCTGACTCACTCATTCCTCAGTGACAGAATTCATCCATCTTTACATCCACTGCTGTCTTTAATTCCTTTCTGTCATCTTCATCTATTGTGTCAGTGCTCCCCCTTCATGATCTGCTCTCCAACTGTCCACTTTTTGTTAATGGATGTCCAATCCTATTAGAATTATTTCCTGGAAAGCTCTGCAGAGACGCAGATGCATATGGTGAGCATGTGTCCGTGCAGTAGCATGCAAAAGATGAGGCATCGGTTCTGTGTCTGACGCAGGATAATAAACATGAGATTAGAGCTTTTGCTGCCATCCTGGACGCTGAGATTATGTCCGAGTGTTTTTCATGGAATTTGAGGTTTAGTGGACGCTGGGAGGAGCTTATGCCGCACAGAAAAATGTATTTTCAGAGCTTCCTAGAATTAAACTAAAAAAATGAAACTTTTTTTTGGATCTGAATCAGTTAAGAAGGATTCTGAGTCAGGGTTTTATCCTTTGTTATTCTGGGAAAATCTTTAAGCTGCACTTAATTTTATTGTTTTTGCATAAAGAACAAGTGAATTAACTTCATATAATGTGAAGGGGATCCCTTAATATCTTCTAGATTTATCCTAAAAACTCTGCATCTCCTCTCTGATCACATTTATGGTTACTAAGGCCAAAGTTTCACAGTTTCGCCTGGCTTAAACACGTTGTGATACACAGTTTCTACACTAATACCTACCCAGCTTCAAACAGAAGATAGATTAAAGAGGGGTACACACTACAAAAGATCTGGGACAATTTTGGGCCTGATCCCCCCTCCTGATCAAAGTCACCAAAGGCCCAATCATCTGATTGTTCTAGAGATTATCCTGACAGATTCTCAGGTGTGTTGAAAGTGATTTTACCCTCCCTGATCTGCTCTGAATTTGTACCAAAAGTATTTATGATCAAATATCCTGTTGTACAAACCCCAACTCTAAAAAAAAGTTGGGATGTGCAAAATTAAAACTAAAGCGAAATACAGTGACTTGCAAATCCTTTTCCACTGACATCCAATTTCATACTGCACTAACACTGGATGTTTAGTGCATAAAAGTTGGGACTGGCATGTGTTCTATCACCTGACATCTCTCTGTTAGCATCTGGGAATTAAAGACATTGTTTCAGAATTGAAAGTGGAACACTTTTCCATTCTTGCATGATTTTAATCTTAAGTTTATCAACAGTTTAGGTTTCCATTGTTGTATTTCATGCTTTGGCCATTTTCAATGGAAGACAGGTATGGAGGCATGGAGGGCATTCTAGACCCCGCCTTCATTCATTGTGAAGCCCTGCTGTTGTATCTCCTGCAGAATATGGCTTGGCATTGTCGCCCTGCATTGAAATATGCAGGGAGGTCTTTGAGCATTGTTACATCCCCGGTCTAGGAGAACCTAGACATAACATGATATTGCCCAAATTCCATCCACTCCCAAGAAAGCCAGCAGCACAACTACTCAAAAATTAACTCAGTGGTTTATTTGCTTGCCACAGAGCACAAACCATACAACAAAAGATCACCCAGTAACACAAAAGTCCCCACATACAAAAACTGGGGTGTTGTAATCTTAGAGTTAACACAAAGTGTGGTGTTTAGCGTTAATCACAATCTAATCAGCTAACACATCACAATTTAAGTCTGAAATCCTAAATTTTACACAAGGGTTAAATTGTTGGCTGCAACAACAATTCAAACAATTTACCCCTATAAATGACAGTCTGAAATCTTGAAGTTAACACAATCTAAGTTTGGCTATTTCAACATTGCTAGCACTTTAACACATTACAATTGAAAGTCTGTCATCCTTACTACTCACTTAAATGTCAAAATGATCTACTACACACAGAGCATACAAAACCATGCTGCTTTTTTGGAAGTGGCTGGAGCAGAAGAGGAAGAGCAGGTATTTGCAGACTTGCTGGAGTCTCTCAGATGGCAACAATCTCTGTACTAGCCAATCAGCCTCAGCACCCAGACCTAATGACACACACAGACACACTCAGTGAGACAGCCACACTCATTGACAGGAGAGGAGGCAAAGCTTTATTTACAAACGAACACTACAAAACATATGACCCTGGGTCATTACAGCGTGTTGCTCCAAAACCTGTATGTCCCTCTCAGTATTAATGGTGCCTTCACGGATGTGGAAGTGACAGATGCAATAGGCACTAATACACCTCCATACCATAACAATCTAGACAATTATTTTCCTCTTTAGGCCAGAGAACTGGACCACCGTTACTTCAGAATCAGTTTTATTGGTAAAGTATGCTTTTTTTCAAATAATACTATAAATATAAATATTAAATATAAAAATAAAAACTGAAAAAATATTGTATCAATTTTAAAATGAAATGTGTACAAGCTCTAATAAGACATTAAAATGTTCTAATTTTCTTAAATAATGTAAGTCTGTGTTAGTTAATTGTATGGTTGCAAGGAGTGCAGATTTCCATTAAGAATTTGAAATGTGGACTCATCAGACCACAACATACTTTAGGTCAGTCTTTCTCTGGTGAGCTCAGGCCTAGAGAAGTGGGCGGGGCTTATGTTGTTTATTTATGTCTGTCACTTTCCATAGTTGAGTCTTAACTGACATGTGTAGATGCAGTGACTCACTGAGTTAACTGACAGTGATTTTCTGAAGTGTTCCTGAGCCCATGTTGTAATACACATTGCCACCTGAGGGGCTGAAGGTCACTGGCTTTCAGCCTTATCCTATACATGCAGAGATTTCTCCAGATTCTCATTCCTTATCTGCATAGAAGTGTGGTAAACAGAGTCTCTAAAAATCTTCACCCTGGAAGGAGTTTTCATACAGGTGCTACAGTGATCTGAAACACTGTTTGCATATGTACAGAAGGTCCAAATGCACAGAAAACCCTTTGTTTTTTTTAATTAATCAAATGTGAAGGCGGTTATTTTTTTAAAACAGGAGTTTTTTCCTCATCTGTATTAAAAAATAATCCATCTTCATCTACACGAAGATGTAAAAAGTCACCACTGTAAATATCACACCATGCTAACACTAGTTTGTCCTCTATTGTGTGGGTGAAGCAGTTTACTCACAGGCATACATAAATAATGTTCTTGACGTGTGAAAATCTCTGGTGTTACATGAAGCAGCAGCAAACCCCATAGTTCATTCAGGCATCTCTGTTCATCACCTTGAGAAACTGTGTCTGTGTCAGCATATCTGTTCTGTGGCAAGTTTGGCTATGTCAGTCTTCACTATGAAAACAAAGGTATTCACCACACACTAGTGATGTCAAACAGAGGAGAAGGGGGTGCACTGTTTCCCTGTCTACGCGAAAATGTGGTAAACAGAGTTTCTAAAAATCCTCACCATGGAAGGAATGTTCAGAAAAGTACATTATTTATCTTAAATGCTGTTCGCAGAAAAACATTTGTTTTAGAAAATACCTGTCTACATGTGGACAAGACCTCAGATATTCTGTGTGAGGGAGATCACACTGGTCACTCACTGTGTGGGAATCAATCAGTGCAGTGCCAGGTGTGTGTGGCTGATTGCCACTGATTGTGTCCAGGTGTGACAAGCTTTTATAAACTCTAGGGTTGCAGCACTCAATGCTGACTCATTACCTTACCTTCAGAGGCAGGGAGAGCAGCTCCTTGTGTTTTCTCATGGGTTTGAAAGGTTGCTTAAGCATTTAGCAGGTTTGCCTGTTACCCCAGTGTTAGAGTTTGTCTGTGATGCTGTTGATTGTCATTGTTATCACTGTTATTCGCTTTAGATTTTGCCCCTTTTCCAGTTATTCACTCCTGATTTTAGTGGTTATCCTTCTGAGATAACCTTAAGACACATGCTTAAAGTCCACAAACGCACCCCTCTTTTCCCACTTTCTGAAACTTTTGATATCCTGGACTGTAGAGGGTGGAACCTCTACATTCATTGCAGTTTCACTTTGACAAACTTTGTCTTTGTGTCCACACAATCTTTCTCACAGTGGTAAAGCTTCATTTTGAACAACTGAGCCTTTAAAGTGTGCTCCTTTTTATACCCTATCATGATACTATAACCTGTCACCAATTAGAATGTTTCCCCAGCTTTTCTTGCCCCTGTCTCAACTATTTTGGAAGGTGATGCAGGAATCAAATTCAAAATGTGTGTATTTCCCCCAAAACAGTTTAGCATTAGATGTATTGCCTTTGTGGCGTATGCAGTTAAATAAAGGTTAAAAAAGTATTTGCAAATCTCTGTATTCTTTTTTTTTTTAAATGTCCCAACTTTTCCAGAATTTGGGTTTGAAAAAAAATCAGCTTAAACTTTTTGAAATTTGAGAAACATTACTTTAAAGTAGGATTACTGTGCTCCATAGCTGATGGATGAAAACAAACAACTCAGTAGCTTAACAAGACATAATCAAACTTTAATATCTGTAATTACTGTTCTCACATCTACTGTGCTTGTACTTCCTGGTTTTGTGGCTCCTTCAGTATGAAATACCTTCTTAATTTCAAAAATGTAGCTGTGAAAGTGTGCAAAATGTTCGGACATGTGCATCTTAATGACACATAGCATTAAACCCCTCCACACTCTCCTACAGAGCTGCTAAAACTGCTTTATCTTGTAAAATGTCTGTTTTTATATTTATGATGCACCAGAAGAGAAGATGTTTAAAAATCAAAGACTTTTAATCCAACAAATTTCCAAACAGAATATGAAAGAGCTCTGCAGACTCCTGTTGATGAAATCTTTCTCTGAAAATATGAAACAGTTGCATCACCAAACCAATACCAGGCTATAACTTTAAAAGAAAAGTTTTCTTCACTTTTTTCAGACTAATGTGCACATTTTCACATTACAAATAATGAGAATTAGCGGTTTATTTCATTATTTTCTGTCTCACCTGGACTAACGCATCGGCATAGAGCCTTTAATTCTTCAGAGGGACGACTAAATTCCTGTACAGTCCTTGAGTGATGGTAAAATGTTTGCCTCTTACTCAGCTCTGACATTTTCTTTTGAATTGTCAAATCAAATATTAAAAAGTACCAGTGACTCAGCAGCAGAAGCAAATCTATTCACATAGAAACCTTCATCTTCTTTTAAACTTAAAACCAAATGACAGCAGGTTTTTAAATGTCACAAACGCAGACTTACATGTGTTATTTTGTACACTAGAACCAACATAAATGGCAGATTACCACAGGTTGTCAGTTTCTGCATTCTTCAATTTTAACTTTATGTTTTTTTTATTTGTGACATTCATCAATTTGTGCTCATAGGCTTTTATTTTGTGCTATAATGCATTGTTTGTCAAAAAGTAGGTCCTGATGGGTACCCTATTCACAGCTGATACAGGCCAATATTTACAGCTGATACAGGCCAGTATTCACAGCTGATACAGGCCGATATTTACAGATGACATTGGACAATGTTTTTAGTTGATATAGGCAGATAGTTCCTGCTGATATAGACCAATGTTTACAGTTCACATAGGCTTATATTTAAATTTGATACAGACTGATATTTACAGCTGATATAGGCCAATGTTTACAGATGATTTAGGCTGATATTTACTTTACAAATGACAGGACAATGTTTTCGGTTGATACAGGCAGATATTTACAGCTAATATAGGAAAATATTTTCAGCTGATTTAGCACAATAAAGGCCTACATGCTGCACCATTGTCAGAGCTGAAGATACTGCTTTTCCTCCGTTCTCATATTTTACTCTTTCCACTGTCTTACCAACTACGTAGAAAGCCCAATAATTGATCCTTAAACATTTACAAATTAATATTTTTATTACTGCCATGGAAGTAACTGTGTACATTTTTAAGATTTCATATATTCATATTCGTAAATAAATTCATATTTATTTATTCTAAAAGATCCATGGAAAAGTAAAAAGACTATCAAAACAAAAACTACAGAGTTGGGAAAATTGTATATTACCCTGATTTAAAAGGTAGATCCTAACTGTGGTGGTGCTTATGTCACAGTGTTTACATGCCTTTCTTCTTAAATTGTCCCTAATATGCATGACCTGTCAACTCCATCCATGTGTTGCATCAGACTTTTTGCGTAACAATTCTCCTCTCCTGAGCAAAGCAAAAACACAAAACCACTTCCTGTTTTCAGTCTGAAACAAAGCCAACCGGATGAGCGAGGTCTGAGAGAGTTTGGAAATTATTCACCTTGTTTACACTGTAACAGACAGACAGTCAGACCTGCAGCCCCCGGTTCCAGTCACAACATGCAGCGTTGCCCGTCATAGCTTGTCTCAGGGTTGATGGAGGATTCAGACCCTCAGGGGGAGAATGGTTGGACTTGTTCCCCTGGGTGCCTCTCACAAACCTTTTCTCCTGCTGCACTGAAGCAAACTCTGCAGGAGCCATTAAATCAAGTCATGCCTTTATATTTATCGAGACTCTTTTCACTTTTATTCTTTTTGGCCTTTTTGTCAGGCAGGCATTAACGTTAGGAACATGTAATCAGAAGAAAGCATTTAGGATTTGGAGAGTGGCAGATTTAATGGAGGAGTCACTCTCTCAGTCTGTCTTTGACATTTTAAGAAGTCCGTGATTCATCACTGCATGAAGACTGAAAGGCTATTAGAGGGAAAGCCCAGTGCTTTTTGCATGCATGAAGAAGAGGATGTTGAGGTGTTTGGCTGGCACCACACTGCCTGAGTCAAGTTTATCAACCCTCAGAGCCAGGCACGCTGACCTGTAGGAGAATAGGTAACAGATGAGGAGATTTGACTCAATTTAGAGTCTAGCTTTCCCTGACTGCTCTCATTCACTCATTTTATTCATTTTAGTTATCTTTAATTTTCTTACCTGAAGTGTATAGACCTTTTGCATGTGACAGACAGTCCCACCCAGTCCTGCCCCTACCTGGAAGGCAAAAAGGACATGTTACTCACTGAATCCAAGCCTTAAATAAATAATCTTGTTCACAAAATCCACACTGTTATCTTTGTGATGCACATTTTGTACATGAAAAAGTTTACAAAGCCTGAATTCTAAGTGTGATCCTAAAATTCCACATACTCCATCTGCACAGCAAGCCACACACAAATCACACTCCAGGGCAAATCACTCCCTTTCTGGTCAGTTTTTTGCAGTTCCTCAGCATGGGCTCCTGTCCATCTCAGTGTGGCCCGCAGCACCACTCCGCTCTTCGCCACTCGAGATGGCTGCCGAGTCCATTTTCAGAGGAGGCTGCTGCCAAAACATGTCATTCAACCCAAACTGGATCAAGGACCCATTTACACTAGCATTCAGTCAATTTCAGAATGCAACACATTGCAAAGACTCCTGATCATACATGTCGTCACTACTAGTATATCAGCACTAAGCCTCATTCTGTGGCACACAGCAGAGGTCATAGGTCAGAGGGTCACAGAGGTAATACAGCACTATGTACAATGAAAAGCTCATTTAAAGGTTGAAAACCACAGATTTTATTTGTCACCTCACTTCCTTTCTAGAAAGCATAAACCTTTTTACTTATGTACTCATCATAGAAGCAAAAAAAAATCACAGAATAATAGGGGTCAAACGACTATTAGCCGGGCCAATTATTAAAGCTGATATTTGGCATTTTGTCAATTATTGATCTGCTCTTGCTTTATTTTACCAATAACAGATAAGATTGTTTAATCAAAAAGTGTACTACTTTGGCTCCAGTGTAATGTGTGCCTTCCCCTCTGGCTTTATTTTCACTCCAAAGCAGGGGTGTCAAACTCAAGGCCCAGGTGCCAAATCTGGCCCATGATACAGTTATGCATGGCCCACAAGATTATTTCAATTATGAATGGCCCACCAGATGCAATGTTGCATCTCACAATTACAACTTAAACATATTATTGACTTTTTATTTCATATTTTTTCCTTTTCAATTCATAATTTTGACATTTTTTTCTCGTATTTTGTCATTTTAGATTCACAGTTTTAAATTTTAAGTCATATTTTGACTTTTAAACTTATGATTTTGAATTTTATCTCATGTTTTGACCTTTTCAACACCTACCTTCTACTTTTAATCCCATATTTTGACATTCTAGACTCAATTTAAAAGTTAAACTCATACTTTGACCTTTGTAAAACATAATTTTGACTTTCGGATTTTGACCTGTTGACACAAGTTTGACTTTTTATCTCAGATTTTGAGTCTTTAAACGCATCATTTTGTCTATATTTAAAATCTCAAGATCATTTATCATAAATGCTACTTTTTTTTGCCCCGAGAAGTCATTACTGGTGAAACTAAGGTTAGCAGATTATGGTTAAATGTTGACCCCATTAGGCAGGTTAGACCTGCTGTGATTGAGTTTGACATCCCCTCTCTAAAGACTCACCACATGTCCTGCATCACAGTCTGATTGGCTAGGTGTCACATGTGTACCAGCCAATCACCACTGACACAGTAAGCATATGGAATCACTTCCTGTTTTCCTGCTGCAACTGTGTAGTGTGTCATTTCTCATGCTGATAGACTTTGGGCTAGATTTTTTATTTTCCTTTTTCATATCATTCTATTTTACTTTTGCCACATTAAGTACATTTTGTAAATCGTACTAAATGCAAATCAGTTCCATTTTTCAGTCTCATACATTACTAATAATCAATATCTGGCCTAAATAAACCAATATCAGTCAACCCAAACAGAATAATATCCAAATGAAAAGTTAAACACTTATGAAATATTTAGGAATAATTGTGGGATTTTTTTTCTTAAACATATATCGCAAGGTTAGAGTGAGGGCTAGTGGTTCGGCTCTGGAGCTGGGTGAAAATTAATAGACAGAGACAGTTACATTTATGCCAACTGTATTGAAAATTATAATAGTTCAACAAAAAACATGATATACAATCAAGGAAAAACCAGGCACTAAAATAAAACAAACTTTACAAACTATAAATATTTTTTTTCTCTTTTAAATTTCAATGTAACCAAATATCACAATTCTTTAAGGCATATGAATGAATAACCAAGGGTACATTAATTCACTTTTCAAATTGTTTCAATAAAAAGAAATCTTAAATCAAATAAAGCTCTTCTATGTTTGACAATAAAGAAATAAATGCCTATAGAGTCCATTCAAAGGGTTTTTTTTTTTTCAACTAATGAAAAAGGGCTAAGGGTTTGGCCGTATGTCCTACCACATCAGGAAAAGGGAGCTAAGGCTTGAGGCTTGAGGCCTAGTGCGGAATGGGAAGCCTTTAGAAGTCGTCTTTGTCTTTTAGCTCGCCATCCAGATGTTTCCAGCCTGACCTTTTAAAAAAAAAACCTTGCGATTAATGAACATGAAGTTTTCAGTCAGAGGTTCATTCTCCTTTTCATCAAAGTTGTAAGATGTTGCTCACTGTTCTCCAGCAGTTTCTCACTCAGTTTATCTGCATCATGCCACACAGGAGTATCCACAGTTTTGTAGGGCATTGAATTGATATTGAGGTTGAGTTATGGAGAAGTTTGCTAGTATTAGCACAACTGTTTGAATTGTTACAGTGCTTTTAACTTATCAGGTCCAAGGGTAAGTGATGTGTTTCCAAAATCCAGTTTCCAGTTTCCTTTTATTTTCACTTTCTGCTTTTTCCAAAGTTAGTTTGATGTGGAGGAAGGTTGAGTGAGGTTTTCTGCTGTGATTTTGCTGCTGCTGCACTCAGACTCAGTTGGTGTGTGAAGTGGAGATCAATGAGAGGTTGATGGAATGAAGGTACTAAAGAAAGACACTACTATAATATCCAAAGATCCGTTAACATAAAAGATGACAAAGGAAAATGCAGATGAGAAGAAGTAATCATTTCTAGACTTAGATTAGGGCACACAGGTTTAAAATCAACTTTTTATTTAATGGGAAAGTGTGTATCAGAAAAATGTGATGTTTGTGAAATAAGTGGAAACATTGAACATATTGTCTTAAAGTATAGAAAACATAAAACAGAAAGAAATGCATTAAAAAACAGGATTTAGAACAACCTTGGAGTCTGAACAGAATTTTAGGAAGAAGTGATAAAATGAGAGGCTGTTATAAGGCTCCTCTAGTCTACCTAAAAGACACAGGATTAGAACGGGAATTATAACTGTCATAATCCTCCATTATTACTTTGTAAGAATTAAGAATGTAACCTGAAGTAACTGTCACCCGTAAGTTGCACACTCATGTACAGTCGGTGGCAATATGCACCTATTCAAGTTGGTTGCGAACCACCATTAACCTAGAGAAGAAGAAGAAGGAGAAGAAGAAGAAGAAGAAGAAGAAAGGAAGAAGAAGAAGAAGGAGGAGAAGAAGAAGAAGAAGAAGAAGAAGAAGAAGAAGAATGAGAGGTTGATTAAGAACAGGTGAGCTGCACAGAGGGGAGGGGGATGGGTCAACTGTTGAGAAGGTTGTTTGTGATTTGTTCTCTGGGGTTTTGACTGGCAGGTAGGGTATCCAATGGGTGATGAATGGGCATGAACAAGGAGAAGGTAGAGGTGGACAGAGAAATAATTCATGGGTGAACCATTTTAACCTTTTACAACAGCAAAGTAACCTCAGAAAGGTAAAGGCAATCAGTTGTCCACTTGTTACTCTCACGTTGAACTTGCCGTTATTGTGGAATTTTGAGATTCCCACTTGAACTCCAGTGAGTATTTCTACAAAAATGCATCCAGTGGGCGAGGGCTTGCACCATCATGTGGGCAAACCACAGTGTGCACACAGCACTGTAGACACAGACTACGGGAAATTTGCAGATGTTATGCCTGCAAAATCATTGTATGAAGGGTAAAACAGCATTTCCATATCAATTTCTCACTGTAGCAGAAGTACTGAATGAGCTAATGGCTAAGCTATCATACATCATTATAAAACATGACTCAGTTAACTGGTGACTTTGAACTGAATGAGATATTAAAAACAGAGGGTACTGAGGAATGCCTCTTTGTATAATGAAAAATTAAACAAAAGAATATCCTTGAGAACAGCTATGCAGGCGTCAAGGCATTGGTATGCTTAATTATCAGTTCCTATATTTGACAATCATGCATCATAGAGTGGGCAAAGTCAGTCTTTTAGTAAAGGCTGGTGTTGCAATGAGTGCTGGGTGGACTGGAGTTCATGTTTTCAGACAGACTGCTCCTAAAGGTGTTCGTGCTGCTGTATTTTGCTGTAAACATGATAGAAGTAGGTGTTAAAAGGAAAAAAACTGCTTGGTAAAGAAGATCAAACCTTGCAAAAAGGATGTGTAGAAGTGCTGTTCAGTTCAAAGGCTGACCTCGTCTCTAACATCTATTTCTGAGTTTGGTCAAGCAGAGTTGGTCTCATAACTTCTCTCTGTGTTCTGTCACTCTCTCCATGCAGACCTCAGTGACCAGCTGTTGGAGGTGGTCGGCCTAGAAGGAGCGATAGAGATGGGTCAGATCTACACCGGGCTGAAGAGTGCCGGACGCAGACTGGCTCAGTGTGCAAACGTCACCATCAGGTTAGAACCTCCATCTAGCCTGAATCTTTCCCTATTCCTCCTGGTCACCCATCTGGAAGCTTTATATCCACTCTGTACACATCTGATCAAAAATGTATTCCTTTGGAGTGTCTCTGTGTTTTTGAAGGTTAAAATCCCCCACTGTATCCAAACAATAACATGCTTGTTTCTCATGAGTTATTCATTTGTACTTCATGTTTTACTAAATGAGCTGACGACTGACCCACAATCACAGAGAGAATGAAAGAATCCTTCTGTCGAGTTCACTTAGAAAGACTTTGAAGACTTGGATCTGGTTTTGCTGTTTTCATACCAGGTTTTTTCATACCTGGTTTTCATAGAATTGTCAGAATATCATACAGTAAGATATGATATGATAATGTGATATGATAAATCAGTCAAACTAATAACGGGCCTGTAAAATGAATGTTCCCATGTAAATTCAACTAAAATCAGCAACAATCCCTCAATCAGCAGATTTGATATTGTTCCTGGAGTCAATGAAATGCAGTAAAATTAAAGTACATCATGGCCTCTTTTTGTTCCATATCCTCTTCAGTGAAGGTGGTTTTTTAAACAGATGTAGCTCTTAAAGCCCATTAAATAGCTCTACAGTGAGACACTAGCTCTTAACAGAAGCGACTTTATCAATCTCTTCTCTCACTTGTTCTGCCTCGAATATTTTCCACGACCAGAATTAAAAGAGCATTCATGCCACTCATTTTCCCATACTGTGTTTCTCTAACCACAGAGGCATGCATGACAGTCTTAAACCAACTCTGAGTGTGTGTATAATGTGTGTAGTTACAGTGGGTCTGTGAGTTTAAAGAGTGGGGGCCTGTCTGGGAATGGGTCTCATGGGAACAAAGGGTGCAGTGTTTGACCCGGGCCCTGGACGGTGTGAACAGGCCTCTCGTGCCTCTGAGGTGTGTGTGATCTGACCTTCACAACCTCCAACCCCACCCTACCCTCCCTCTCTCTCACTCTTCCCTCCCCCCACCCTCTCTCACTCGTCCCTCCTCTCTGCCCTCACAGGACGTCCCGGCGGCTGCCCATGCAGATCGATGGCGAGCCCTGGATGCAGCCCCCCTGCACGGTGAGAGTTAAATGTGAATCACTGCCTAGTCTGAGAGAGTTTTAGTTAATGTTTAGTTGTCATGGAGCCTACAGCATTCATGGCACATACAGTATGAGCATTTCTGTTGAAATTTCTGTTTAATGTAGTAAAGAATACTGATTTAATCTCAGTCAAGGCCAGAACATGGCCATGATGAACTAAAGGCACAGCAATCGACTGACAGTAACAGTTCAATGCATGTTAAAATGGGCAATAATGTAACATAAAATCTTTTCACCCATTAAAATATCAGCTCACCAGCTAATATGTATTTTACTGGATATACAACCCCAGTTCCAAAAAGTTAGGACACTGTGTTAAATGTAAACAAAAGCAGAATGCAATGATTTTCAAATCTCATAAACCCATAATTTATTCACAATGAACATAAACAACAGATCAGATGTTGAAACTGAGACATTTTACCATTTCATGAAAATTATTTGCTTTGAGTTTCATGATAGCAACACATCTCAAAACAGTAGGGACAGGCCATATTCACCATTGTGTAGCATCCTCTCTTCTTTTAACAACAGTCTGTAAACATCTGGGTAGTGAGGAGACCAGTTGCTGGAGTTTTAGGAAAGGAGTGTTTTCCCTTTCTTGTTTGATGTGGGATACTACCTCCTGAACAGTCCTGGGTCTTCTTTGCTGGATTTTTCCTGTTCTGATGCTCCAAATGTTTCCTATTGGTGAAAGACAGGCCAGTTCAGGACCAGGACTCTTCTCCTGTGAAGCCATGCTGTTGTGATGGATGTGGTTTAGCATTGTCTTAATAATCAACCATAATAATCAATGGGAAGTTCCTCGGTGGCGCTGCTTAGGCGTGGGTCTGCCGCCTCAGACGGCCATTCTAGTTTGAGATGTGTTGCTGCTATCAAATTCAAATTGAGCTCATATTTCTCATGAAATGATAAAATGTCCCGGTTTCAACATCTGATATGTAGTCAGTTTTCTATTCTGAATAAAATGTGGGTTTACGAGATTTGCAAATTTTTGCATTCTGTTTTTTACATTATACACAGCGCTCCTACTTTTTTGGAATTGGTGTTGTAACTGTAAAATACTCATAAGTGCTCTACCAATATTTAAATTGATTCAAAATACACCACTGGCATAACTAACATACTTTGGATGCACAGAGGAGAAATGTCATTAATTTTGATCGTTCAATAATATGACTGGATCAGAAAAAAACACCAGTTTTTAGGTTATACACAGTGCTCAATTTTTGGGGGAATTGTATGTGCAAGTGTACTACATTGTGTTGCATTGCATACTAGCTGTCCACGCTGTTTGATATATTTCTCTAGCCCTTGGAAAAAACATATGGCATCCAGGTTTTTCAGGTTAAATGCAGAGAAGATGAAGTGTGGTTCTATGGTGGCTTTATTGCGCTAAATGTTGTAGTTGTGGTCTCAGAATCAATCAAAATAATCTTGATTATAATTTTTTGCCATAATGGAGCAGCCCTGCAACCTGGATTGCTGAAATAAACCAGAACAGTTAAAAAGCAGCATCCTTGTTCACAGATTCTTCATTCTAATGGAGATAATGGTTTTTATTGATTAGCATCTTCAAAACTTCCCCTGGTTTTTCGGTGGACATCCGTGTCTTTGACCACTGATTATGTGAGCCGTATGTTTGACTATGATTCATGTTTACCTACTTTTTCTCTAACCTTGCTCATTTCCCTGCTTTTATTCTTCTCCCACCTCTGCACACCAACAGCCTTAACGTTCAAAACAGTCATTGTAATGCCATCAAAGATTATGAAAGGAGCGAATCCTTCAGAAGAGAGGAAATCAACAGTTCAGCCTCGCTGCACTTTCACCAATTTTTCAGAGGCCTTCATTCATAAAACGGAAAGCTTTTGCTTGAGTTTTGTGGGTTACTTTCAAGGACCCAGAGAGTGATTTTATAACATTCTGTTGTAAAGAACCGGGAAGCAATGAGTGACGACTTGTAAACATGTAGAAAACTTGCAGAGAAGGCCCATGTTTAAAGTTTTTCATGTCTTTCTTTAACTTTTATAGGTCAGGATCACTCACAAGAACCAGGTTCCAATTTTGCTGGGCCCACCTCAGAAGACGCCATTCTTTTTCTTCAAGAGACGCAACCGGAGCCGTGACTAGGACTTGTGCATGCAAACACCAAATCACACATGGACAGTTCATATTTACGCACACATAAATGCCACTGACTGTATAGGCAGCTCGATTGGACGACATATGTTAAAGACTGAAAGTGGCAAGTTTAAAAATGGGATAACAAGTGGAACATTCCTTCAATCAGGATGCCAACAGATGATTTATTCCCAAAGGAAGGCACCTGAAATGAATCGACTCCAAATCTAGACCAGTCTGTGTACCCTTCTAGTCTCATCTCCAAACTTCAGGCTTAGCCACTTGCAGCAGCCTAGTCTCTTCATCCAAGGCACACCCTGCCCGAAAAACTCAGCCATATGCCAGTACCGCACTGCCCGCTAAATCCAGCTACAACTGCTGGGATTCCCTCAATAAAGTAGAGGAAGTCATAGTGAGAGAAAAATGGGGGAGTTACACAAGTAGGTTGAATGAAAAATGAGGAAGAATCTCCAACACACTACAGTGGAAGGGGGAAGAGTGGTGTGGCAGTCATCGCTGCTGTTTACAAGAGAATGGCGAGTAGATAAAGTAAGATCCACCTCTCGGTTTAAAACACCTGTATAAATAATGCATCAGTCCATGCTTGTAAGAGCACTCGCTGCGGGCCTCCCCACAGACCAACAGCACGGTACAGCCCAGAACCAGAGGAGAGGAAAGAGCCTCATCCATTATTGAGTTATTTTGTTTGTGGGTTGACGGCAGTGGGGCGTAACAGTGGCCTGGAAACATGCAGAGAGTTTAGCCCCTTAGCATCACTGGCCTACAAAAACAGACCCTGTGCAGACTGGAGCAGCAGGAAGAGGAAGCGTCTATCAAGATGAGCAGTTGGAATGACAAGATTCTGGCTTTAAAGATGAGATTAGAGACATTTGTTGTTCTTTGTCTAAGTTTAACGGACTCTCAAGGTGTCGGTGGGCCTAGGTTTGTGTACAATGCGCACTGTTCAGATCAAAAGCAGAGCAAATTTTTCATGCTGCATAAAATCAAGTCAATACAAGATGTAAATAGCTTCAAATTTAGTTTTTTTGCTGATTTGCACCAGTTGAATTTGTGCAGGAAATTTGTGTACAGGTTGCTGTGCTTGTGCCAGTCCTTGGCTGAGAGGGTTAAGCCATCACATACAAATTTTATTTACTCAGCTTAGCATCACTTCCAGCATACATGCATATTCTAGGACTGCTTCCAGCGTAAATGGTAAGGGCTCTTTTAAGTGTATTTCTCCCTCAGTATGAGAACTTTAGGAATGAAAACAAAGCGTTGGTTTTCTGATTAGTAAATTCACCTTATAATTTTATGTTTTGTTGAACAGGATCCTCAAATCAAACAAAACTTATTCTAATGCTTTAACTAAGACTAAATCTCTAAAAGCTGCCAAAATTACCTCTGGAGTCTGTAAAGACCATTTCAGACTAAATGAATTTTGCCACTTTTTGACCCAGTTTCATTGCCATGAATTGTCAAATAGTGCCAAGTGTCCCTAGTGGAACAAAATCAACAATGCATGTGAAATGTGTAAAAGCAAAATTAAAAGCACTCTACAGCTTAAAAGATGACTGTAAGTCGGTCCTTTTCCAAGAAATCCTTGCACCAAGCCAGACATAGCTCTCAACTCACCAAACCAGCTCTGGATAAGATGTTGAATTTAAATCAGCCCTGTGCAGCTCCCAGTGAAGCTATGTAGTCAGAAACCATGTACTGGTCTTTTGCTTGTCTGGCAGGGTGAATTTTTGCAGTTTGTTTTTAATCTGCTTTAAAGAAACACAAATTACTTAGTGTTCAAACTCATGGGAGTAAACAACATGAAATTTTGCTTCGCTTTTGACCTGTACTCATCTGAAAGCCACCACCAAAACTGAATCAACAGCTCTGATGAACTGTATGCCAACGGATCTTTCTACTGGGTCAAGGATTGAAATAAATCCCCTCAAGGGTAAATCAGCAGGCCCCCGAGGGTTTTATTTACCACAGCAGTGACAGAGGGACTAAATTTATCCCTCTATTTCAGGGATGCTCTATCTCAACTCCAGTGAAACCCTATGCCTAATTACCGTGTCAAACATCAACTCACAATGTCAAGAGTGCTGTCACTGTGCAAATCCTGGAGCCTGCCCTCGCTGCACGCTGCTGCTGGGCGGCTTTACTGCAGTCATGGTTTGTTTGACCAAGCCAAATGAAGACGTGATGATAATAGAGGAGACGGACAAACCAGGGGGAATTGTATTTTCACACGATGGAAAAATGGATGTATCACTGAGAAACTGTCGACCAGAGAGCTCTTAGTTCAGTGTTTTTATAAACACTATTCATATTACTGTCCCCACATTACAAATATAATATACAGTATGTGCAGAAGGATTATATGTATATATATGGAAGGTAGGTGTAGCTCACATATACTGTACACGCGAATGTGGTTTAATATATCTTTGTTATTAATGTGGATATCTTAGCTTAGAGGGGTTCAGATCAGTATTCTTCACCCAGCAGAGCTGCTGCAGTCACTCTCTGGAGACAGTTTTCCCTTTTTGTCTAACTCAGATTGCTTTAACTATAAAACAAAAAAATACTAGACTGCTCAAATGTACTTATGGGGAGTATACATTTTTAAAAGTAGTCTTTTTTTTGATAGTCGTGTGCTCAAAAATGTAATCACAGCATGCATACTAGTTGTGATCATGGAAAGTCTGAAGAACACCATGGACTTATCCATCGCTGTTCCTGCAGAATTCCATGGCAATACTTTTAACCAGATTATTTGGTCTGATCTGACATGATGGACCCACTGTTCTCCATCTGTCATCCCCGATCCTAACAAACCTTTACTACAAGTCTGTGGTGAGACACATTAAACATATCCTTATCACACTGTTGATGTTTATTTGGAGAAAAGATTCATGATCTTGCTTTAGAGAAAATATTCTCAGTTATGGAGGGGAAAAGACCTGAAGTTGAGATTATTTTATTACACATGCTTAACAAATTGGCAGCTAGAGTAATCTCAGTCTAAGCTCTCTGTGGACTAATATTTGATCTGTTAAAGAAAAGTCAGACTGAAAGAGAATGTAAATGTCTAAGTGTTAAAAATCTGAGTTGGACATTTGTAGAAAACTGTCTTGAATCCTGCTGACTCTAACCAGAGAGAGACTGTTGAGACGCTCTGATGGTTCACACTGAGCTCCACTTTAGGGTCCGGCTTTGACGCCTTTAGACTCTGGTTCCCTTTAAAAAACCCTGAGTCATCACTCTTGTACCCGGGCTCAAGGCAAACAGAAGATAAATGATGTCCAGCATTTCCTCATATATCAAATCTAAGTTTCTATAAACAGGTTCAACTTTCAGAGATGCAAGGTTAGCATCTCACAGTCTGAGCTCAGCTTACTTGTGTATTTTTTTCTTTTTTTCTTTCATTTTTATGCAAAGAAAGGAATGATAATACAACCCCAATTCCAAAAAGGTTGGTGTGCTGTGTAAAATGTAAACAAAAACCAAATGTGATAATTTGTAAATCTCATAAAACCTATATTTTATTCACAACAGAACATAAACAACACATCAGATGTTGAAACTGAGACATTTTACCATTTCATAAAAAATATTTGCTCAGTTTGAATTTGATGGCAGCAACACATCTCAGAAGGTTGGGTCAGGGCCATGTTCATTGTGTAGCATCCCTTCTTCTTTTAATAGTTAGTAATTATCTGAGAAGTGATGAGACCAGTTGGTGTAGTTTTAAGCAAGGAATGTTGTCCCATTCTTGTCTGATGGAGGATTCTAGCTGTTCAGCAGTCCTCAGCTGGATATTTTGTTTTATGATGCCCAAAATGGTGAAAGGTCTGGACTGCAGGCAGGTCAGTTCAGCACCAGGACTCTTCTACTGTGAAGCCATGCAGTTATGATAGATGTGGTATGTGGTTTAGCATTGTTTTGCTGAAATAATCAAGGCCTTCCCTGAAAGAGGCGTTGTCTGGATGGGAGCATATGTTGCTCTAAAACCTTTATCCCTTTTTCAGCATTGATAGTGCCTTTCCAGATGTGTAAGCTGCCGACGCCATTGGCACTAATGCAACCTCATACCATCAGAGATGCCGAATTTAGAGCTGTTCCAGGATAACAAGCTGGATGTTCCCTTCCCTCTTTAGTCCTCAGGACACGGGGTAAATGGTTTCCAAAAAGAATGTCAAATTTTGATTAATCTGATTCTTCTTTGCATGATACAGCTTTGACTGTCATTTGTGGATGGCACAGCCTATTGTGTTGACAGACAATGATTTCTGGAAGTGTTCCTGAGCCCGTCACGCCTGTTTTTAATACCGTACTCCTGCAACTGACCTGTTGCCAGTCAACCTAAATAGTTATAAAATGCTCCTCCAGCTGTTTTGCATCAATTCACTTACTTTTCCAGCCTTTTGTTGCCCTGTTCCTACTTTTTCGGGATGTGTTTCTGCAGCAAAATTCAAAATGAGGTAATGTTTTCCATGAAAAGGCAAAATGTCTCAGTTCCAACATCTATTGTGAGTACAATATGGGTTTATGAGATTTGACAATCATTGCATTGTTTTTTGTGTTTGTTATCATTTTACACAGCATCCTAACTTTTTTGGAATTAGGGCTGTATTTTGCCTGCTTTCAGCAATCTGCATGTTTTTCTTTTATTAAACATCAGTTTAGGGCCACATTTCATTCCTGGCATGACCTTTATCACATTAGAATATACAAGATTGAAAATATCTAGGTATTTTAATCTTTTTTACTTTTATTTTTTTCTCCGGTGGAGCCTGGGTGCAAAGAGAGCTCAGCGGTTAAAGAGTGCATGTTTACAATAAATCTACATTTATTATAAGAATGGTTTTAGACAGCTATATTACCAAGTGTACATATTTGTTTATAATATTTTATCTGAATTGAAACTTAACATCACCGCATGCCTGCTGAAACAAAAGGAGAGTGAACAAAGAGGAGAGCGTGAATCAGCTGTTCAGACTTCTTTCTTTGCTCCATTTATCTGATATATATTTATTATTTGTTGTGGTTTTATTTTTCTCTCTTTGCAGCATGTTTATGATCAGAAAAAAGCAAGGAAGAAGAAGGAAAGAGAAAGTCGGACACCTAGATATTTCTGCTATTATCCAGCGATACGTTTGTGATTCATTGTTGGATCAAAGCAGCAGCATGAAGGCCCACACAGCCTGTCTGGCTAACAAATCATGTCTGTTCATGTCCTTTGAAGTAATCAATTGCCTTAACAAATAAATTGATCTGCTCTGTGCTCACGCCATGCCACGGGGCGCAAACAGAAGATGGAAAAGAGTCATCAAATTGAGTTTCCAGTGCAAGATTTTGAACAGTATGCTGGCCCTAAAAGGATTTCTTTAAACCCAGACTGCCGAGAGATGCCCCTCAGAATTTAGACCAAACAAATACAGACAATTCAATCAATATTTGGCTCGGCCTTTTTTGCTTCATCCTGGCCTTCAGTTAGCAGCAGAGGCTCATGCTGATGGACTGGTTTAACCACTGAGCTGAACTTTATTAGCAAATAAAGGAGTTGTGTTCATCTTTACCTGCATTGTTTCCTGAAGCAAGTTGTTGCTCTGATAAGATAAGGCGACATAACCCGTTAAAAAAATAAACCAACAGTGGGTTGCTTCATTTCTTGGTGCTCTTTTCAACTTTCAGCTACCCTTTAAAATAACAGATCTCATGTATTTGATCTCCTAATTAAAGCAATATTACTTTTTAACTATCTGGGTACTGTAGGTTTTAGCAAACATTATTCAAAGAGGAGGAAATGCTGCTAGTGTCAGGGACTATTTTCAGCTGTGGATGGATATGAATCTGGCCCTTTATTGAGTTTATTCTAAAGCAGGTTGTTTTATTTGGTGCCGTATCAACAATTCCAGAGCCCATGGCTTTTTTAAGATTAAATGTGTTACTAAAAGCAATATTTGGCTCACTAATTAAAAGATTTAAGACAAAAGAGGGCCCAAACGTCCTTGTGGTTAGTTTGAGCTGCATGTACAGAGGCTTTTTTCCTCAAAGCAGGCACCCACCTCTCTCCATCTCTGATTTCCAACTCTGTCCACACCCATCTCTGAAGTCCAATGTTAAATACTAAGAAGATAAAGGTATGAAGGACTTGGTTGTTCTGTGGTGTACTCATTGCTGGTTGTGTTTTTTTCACGGGTTTTGCTCAAAATAAGAAAAAAAAGGACTATCACCAGCCTTATCCTTGTTTTATTTTGCTACTTTAAAATATTTATTGAATGACTGGTTGTCAAAGCATTCAACACATGTAGGCACATGTAGATCATGGTTCTGGTAAAGTCAAACTAAAATAAAATCCACTGAAATGAATCAAGCTGTGGTCAGTTTTATCATTTCTGTGAACTCTTTTCTTTCTGTTCAAGGTTTCTTCTGTCATGAGAATCATGTTTGACAGCTCATAATGAAGGGTAAACATCACGGCCTTCTTCAGCCGCAGGCTTTAAGTTAAGTTACCAGGCAGGTTTCCAGCTGTAAAAGAAGTGTAAAAACGCTCTTATATCATCACTGTGTTGTCTGCTAAAGCTAGTGTCGGTGTAAATGTTGGCCCCTCTCTCTCTCTGATTCCTCCTAGTGTCCAAATTGATGAGTCAGACGAAAACAGGCTTCTCACTGATGTCTTTCTCCATCTAAGAAGGCACCAACTGCTGTCATGAGGAAGTATTTATCCACACCTGTTAGTTATTGATTTAAGGTGTTTCAATCAGATCTGTTTCCACAGGTGTGTAAAATCAAGGACCTTACCATGCAGTTTCCATTTACAAACATTTATGATCCTAAATGGGTCATTCAGAAGAGCTCAGTGACTTCAGGCGTGGTACCGTGATGGATGCTACCTTTGTAATAAGACAGCTGGTGAAATTTTACCTCTGCCGGATATTCCACAATCAACTGTATGTGATATTGTTGGAAAGTGGAAAAGTTTAAGAGCAACAGCAGCTTAGCCACACAGAGGAAGACCACAGAGCAGGGTCAATGACTGCACGCAAGCACTGAAACTGTACAGCAGGAGCTTCATAAATGGGTTTCCATGGCTGAGCAGCTGCATGCCAGCCTCACATCACCAAGTCCAATCCCAAGCGTTGGATGGAATGGAGCACAGCGACACTGGACCGTGGAGCAGGGAAAACGTGTTATGTGGAGTGATGAATCACACTTCTCTGTTTGTCAGTCAGATGGTTGAGTCTGGGTTTGGAGGATACTGGGAGAACATCACCTGTCTGACTGCATTGTTCCAACTGTAAAGTTTGGTGGTGGAGGGATAATGGAATGGGGCTGTTTTTCAGGGTTTGGGCTGGTTCCCCTTATCTCCAGTGATGGTCAATCTTAATGCTTCAGCATGCAAAGACATTTTGACCAATGCTATGCTTCCAACTGTGTGGCAGCAATTTGGGGAAGGCTCTTTTCTATTCCAACATGACTTTGTCTCAGTACACAAAGTAGGACTATAAAGACGAGGTTTAATGAGTGTGAAAGAACTAGACTGGCCTACACAGAGTCCTGACCTCAACCCCATTAAGCACCTTTGGGATGGACTGGAATGGAGATTGTTAGCCAGGCCTTCTGGTCCAACATCAGTGCCTGACCTCATAGATGCTCTACAGAATGAATTGGCACAAATTCCCACAAAAACACTCCAAATTCTTGCTTTCCAAGAAGCGTGGAGGCTGTTGCAGCAGCAAAAGGGGGGCCAACTCCTTATTAAAGTACTTGTATTTGAATACAATATCATGATAGCCACTGTTGGTGTGATGGTCAAGTGGCCAAAAAAATTTTAGTCCATGTTTCTCTGACATTACTGCCCCTACTGTGTTCTGTGGTCCCACCCACAGTGTTAAAATGATTAAAAAAAAAAAAAAATTAAGGCTTTTACCACATTTGCATTTTGAAAAAAGCAACAACAAATACAATGTGTGCTTTTTCCTTTCTTTAATGGGTTATATGGGTATTAAAGTTCGAATAAAAAGACTTTCATTGGTTGAATTTAGAATAGACCATATCTCTGCTAACCCCAGTGAGCCCCTCTGTGATTCTTGGTCCCATGGAGCCTTACCCTCTTCCCCCCTATAGAAACAAGCAGGACAAAAAACAGACCAGGTGATCTTACAGGAAATTTCACACATAACCTACTTTAAAAATAAAGTTCAGCAAGTTTATTTTGTTTTTTCATTCTTCAAGAAGAAGTTAACATTATGGAAAATATATGCATCCTCTTTCATTGCCCAGAGTTTAAAGCCTGACTCACTGTCGTCCAGTTCTGATAAACTGCCACTGAGGCTAGCTACATCCAAGCTAACAACTCCACCAGCAGCCATATAAAGGCTCACATTTATGATGATAGTCAAGGAAATCCATCTGCTTTGCAAGATTAGTATTTTAAAGTCTGAAAACATGAAGAATAAACCTGATTCACATAATAAAGAACAGGAGATTAAGATTTTACAGCAGAAATAGTTTGAATGTAAAGGGCTGTTTTTGATAAAATAAAAAAAATAAGTAAAACTCACGAAAAGCAAAAATGTTTATATCCAATGCAAACGAACATTAAAAAAAACAAAAATATTTCATGAAACATAAAAAAAATAATTAAGTACAAAGTAATTCTCAAAGCCAAAAAATATGAAAAGATACACAGACTCATGAAACAAAAAAATATTTCATAAAAGGCAAAAATGTCAAATAAAATATAGAAAAAAAAAAATCACAGAGCCAAAAAAATATTTAATGAAACTCTTAAAAATTTAATGGATCACTAGAATGTTTATGAAAAATAAAATAATATAAATTAAATGAAAAAAATCAAGAAACTCTAAAATATCTCATAAAGCACAAACGTATGATATGAAACTAAAACTTTAAAAAGTACATCAAATATTCATGAAATAACAAAAAAGTATTTAAGAAAAAAAAAATGTCATAAAGCCCCAAAATCATAAATAAAATGTAGCAAGAATGTTTCATAAAAACAAATATCTGATAAAAGACAACATAAGACCTACCAAAACAAATAACCAACGCAATACATTAAGCGCATCTTAGAAAGACAATTATATTTTTAAAAAAATGCAGATCAGATATTTCAAAAATGCCCCTAAAACCTTTAATTAAAAATAAATAAATCAAAAATCAAAAACAAAAACAAAAAAAATCAAAACCATGTGTTGGAACATGATTCACTGAGTGTTTCTGGCATTACATAAAAAAATATTCTTGCATTTTATGGTAACTTTTTTCATATTTCATTCAATATGTATGTATAAAGAAAATTGTTTGGGAGTTTAGAAAATTTTTTCTGTGATTTGTGACATATTTCTGCTTTTCATGTAGCAGTTCTAAATTCAGTGTTATGTTTTAAACACTGAGACCACTGTGTTCAAATGTAGGCACAGCAATACAGGATTTATTTTTGAGGACTTAAATCATGATTCCATAATTGTACTTTTTCCTCTTTGTTCAAGCAAAAGGCCGTTTCAATCCCCAAGCCTTCCTTCATGTAGAACCATCCCAGGGCCTGTCTACCACCGTGTGTTGGTGCTTGGTGTCTCTCCAGTCTGGTTTGATCCAGTTCTCATCCTGGGATGGGTCAGCAGTATTGAGTGGCATCAGCATGTAGTAGAGCCTGAGGGTTCATTTCTCTACCTAAATATTAAACATCATAGAAGTTGAGTTTACAGAGTAGATGGTTGACAAAAACTCGAAACAGAAGAGCAGAAAGTCCTCACACAACATCAAGGGATTAAAACAGAAAGAAAATGTATTAAATAAAAGCCTAATTGGTCAAATTATCTGAGTAATGAAGACTAACTGTGTGTTAGGAGGGCTCTGTAGGCCCTCAGGCTGTGATGGGGTCTGATCCAACACATGTTCAAGGGCAGACGACCTCAGCACATTTTCATGATTCTGACATGAAAAATCCATACATTCAGCCTCTCTTTACTCTGTGTCCCTCACTGAGTCACTGAAACAGTAGCAGATAAACAGGAGGCTAACTATAAATTCATCTACATTTTTCATCCTCAGATTCTTCATACGATGTTTGATTTCAGCTCCAAACTCTGCTCTAAAAGCAGGTTTCCGTCCTCTGATCTGATCTAAATGTGTCTGTTAGAGCAACCTGATAGAGGCTCAAACTTGTGTTGTTTTTTATCTTCATGCTTCATTTGATGTTAAACACATCCAACAACAACTGTGAGTCACTGATGACATTAAACAGCCCTGTTTAATCTGAGAGGAAATCTGGGACGAGAGCAAATAAACCACGAGACAATGCTCTGAAAAGAGGCCCATTTTCCTCCTGATAACAGAAACAGTCACTGTCCTATAGAAAAGAGGCATAAGCTCTGTAAATAACACCTGGTTAACTAACCATTAACCAATTTAGGACCAACAAAGACTACATATTCAAGTCTGTGAAGATGTGTTAAAAATAATCCCTCTTCACTTAGATACCATTCAAATCAGTAAGAAGGTTATCGTTGGTATTTCTATCTAAAAGGATTGTAAAAAATCAAGTTTTCTATTTTTAGCATGTTTCTATAAACCCTGAATATATAGTTCAGTTTTAAGTAACACTATGATATTCTGGTAATGCTGTATTTAAGTGGGCTCTAATTAACTAGACATTTTTACAGTAACTATTTAGTAATAAGTGGCATTTTACCAACTAATAACTCAATAATATTGAGAAAGTATTTACTTAGTAACAGTGTACTAATAACAAATAATTCCTCATTACATTGTGGAAATTCTCTGGTAATGAGGTGGTATTTTACATGACCTCTTACCCCAACCCTGACCCTTTTAATATTGTGACAGTTCTCTGGTAATTAGGTGGTATTTTACCCAAACCCTACCCTCTAACCCTATCCCTTACCCTTGTAATGTTGTGGCAATTTTCTATTAATTAGTTGGTACTTCACCTTGATCATGATCCTTTTAATATTGTGACAGTTCTCTAATAATTGAGGGTATTTTACTCTAACCTTAAACATCTAATTCTAACTCTGACCCTTGTAATATTATGGCAATTATCCATTAATTAGGGGGTACTTTACCTTGACCCTGACCCTTGTAATATTGTGACAGCTCTCTGATAATTAGGTGGTATTTTACCCCAACCTTAACCATCTAACCCTATCCCTTACCCTTGTAATATTGGGGCAGTTTTCAAGCAAAATGGGTGGTATTTTACCCTAACCCTGACCCATGGAATATTATGGCAGTTGTCTGGTAATTAGGTGGGTTTTTTACCCTTATCCTAACCATCCAACCCTAATCCTATTCCTTGTAATACTATATCAAATCTCTGGTAGTTGGGTGGTATTTTGCCATGTAATTTCTAACAAGTAAGATGATAATTTTATACACAAGTTGCTGGATAAATCCCAGGTAACTTCCTTCACCCACTAAGTTAAAATGACTCCTGTCTAAATCATTTTCTGGTAGTTAGGCTTTATTGTTAGAGTTGAAGAAAAATACCATCTAATTAGCAGAGAACTGCCACACAGTTATTTATTTTATTTATTGATTTATTTTTATTTATTTATTTTTATCTAAAATATCAGGGTCCGTGCATATTATTAAACACTTGCATGTAAATATGTAGGATTGTAGTTACAAGGAATTACTTTATAATTAATGCATTATTATGAGGTAAAAACTTTCTTAACATTACCATATTTTTGAGCTGCTACTTTGTGCCAACTTATTACTAAGCTATTGACACCTTATTCTTGAGAATTTACTTGGTAATTACAACTTCTTACTATAAAAACCACATTTCCACAGATCGTCCCTGTCACCTGCTTTCAGCGCTATAACTTTGGCGGAGGGCTGCAGATATCTGATGAAAAATGGCTTTACAGGACAGTTTACAGAAGTTCACACACCAGTCTTCAGCTCATAAGACGTCAGTTAGCCTGTCTAACTGTTTGATAGAATGGCCTAAGCTACCACACAGAAGAGGATGGTGATGGATAGAGAAAGACAAAAAGGGAGGGACCAAGCAAGAACATCAGACAGGCTTTTATGAGGCTGGTCAGTTGGTCAGCCTTTAGTTTATCTTATAGAACTGACAGTTCCCTGGTAGGATTCTGTGGAGAAAGCTTGTGAATGAAAAAGATCACATTGCAGATTTAGGAGAAGCTGAACTGTGTGTATGAAAAATTAGGACCCAGCCATCACGCTGTATACATGCACCCAGTCTAAAATAGCCATATAGAGGTGAGAATGAGATCAGCAGAGTTAGTGAGGGAGTGCAGTGTATATCCATGTCTATGTTTGTATGTAAAGCTCCCACTGGACCATGCTGTCACTTTCCTTCTGCATCAAAATGCAGTGTTATCAATAGGTATACCAACTGTCACATCTTTGCAGAATCAACATGAATGTCTCAGGATGTTGTCATGACCTGGCTTAGGTGGTCACAGCAAAGAAAGGAGACCAATACCATTGCGAAGTTTTACACCAGTCTTTATTTTTCAAATCAAACAATTCTCCAATTAAACCAAATAAGGCCAAATTAAACCACAGTAGACCAAGTCAAATAATCAAATCAGATAGTTTACTATTAAACTGAATTAAACCAAACTAAAGAGTATAAAAAGCCAAATTAGGCCAAATTAAACCAAATTACTTACTACAAAAATACTTATTTACAACATCAAATATGTAAGTCAGTAGAGTCAGAAGTGTGGGGTGTGCATGAGTGAAGATAGTGTGTTTAAATGTTGTAAAATACAAACTTAACTAAAGCTCAACCTGAATGACAGCAGCACTGTTACAAAAATGTACAATGAAAACACCTCACAGATCTACTAGCATGGCTGTGTGGGATTATTCTTGTTAAAAGGTTTAATTCAATTTCATATCTGTCCTTTATCACTGAATTTAATATCTGGAGCTCCAGAAACACTTGATTCAAACATTTGATAAGCTAATTACACCAGAACAGAGGGACTTCCTGGTTCTTTTGATTGTTTTCTCCACTGTGTTTAAATATTTTTCTGCCCTGCTGGCCCTGATTTGAGGCCAAACCGCTTCCAAAAGAGGCAGAAGGCAGAAAACAAGGATAAAAAGAGGAAATGTCAAAGAAGATGGAGGCATTGAATTAAGAATGAGAGAGAGACAAGAGCCAGATAATAGAAGAAAGCATGGTTATACAACAGGGAGCCTCTGAAGAGTGTGCCTTTGGCGAGGCTTCTTGAGTACGGCTGCTAAGATAACAAGGCAGGAATTATCTCCCAAAGTGCTATTAATAGCAGGCAAGTCACATCTTGTCCCTCAGTGAGAGAGCATCCTGCGCCCAGAGGCACTACTTTCCCATTTTAACTCCTTTTCAAATGTGCCTTTTGACAGACATTTGCAAACAGGGATGAACTGCAAAGACTCTCCATTATGAAGCCTCTCACCCACTTCTGCTTCATCACACCAATGCTTATCAAGTAGAGATTAAAGGTTAGGTTCACCGATGGGATAAAGCTGTGCTATTTCTGCCATTTGGTTAACAAAGGAGTGATTGCTTTGAAAGAACAGTCAGAAAAAAAGCCTTTTCAGTCATTCTGGTGCTCTAAATTTTACCTGCTGTACCTTTTGAAACTCTGATTTTTAAGTGGAAAAACAGAAGACACCAAATCTGCCAATCACAGTCCATTCATCGTTTTAAGAAATTTAACAAATCCTACTGTGTTGAAAAATGAAGTGCGCAAGTTAGCATTTCCTACGTGGTTTCCAAGAAGAATTTCAAATTTTGACTTATCTGACCACAGAACAGTTTTCCATTTTGTCTCAGTCCATTTTAAATTAGCTTTTGCCCAGAGAAGACAGTAGTGTTTCTGGATCCTGTTCACATATATGATACAGCCTTAATTGTTAACTGTGTTGACAGCAAGGCCACCCATTAGGTGGGATAAAGGGGAGACCTTTCTGGGGCCCAGCCAGGTGGGGGGCCCATGGAATCTGCAAAATCATGGTCCATTATAAAGTTAATCTGTGAGAACCATATCTTATATCAGGCATGAATGTAAGGATGTCAGAAAATTAAGTGGAAGGAACAGAGACAAATTTAGGGAAAAGTAATAATACACTTGGCAAAAATGGGTTTAAAGTGGCAAAAAAAGGAGGAAGAGTAGTGAATAGAGATTAAAAGAGGCAAAGTTGGGTGCATAAATACAAAGATTGGTGGAAAATGGTTAAAAAGTGGCAAAAGTGGATCAACAGTGGCAAAGTGGGCCAAAATTGGCATAAACTGGTTAAAGAGACAAAAATGTGCAACACAGCTGTGAAATATGTTTCACAGAAATTGCAAAAAATGCTTGAAAAAGTAGTAAAAAGGGTTGAAAATAGGCAAAAATTAGTTACAATTGGGGAGAAATGGGCTAAAAGATGCAAAAAATGGGTTAAATGTGGTTAAAAAATGGTCAAAATTGGCATGTATGGGTTAAAGAGGCAAAACGTTGCTAAAATTACAAGATAATGTAGTAAAGGGGGTTTAGAAATATACAAAAATTAAACTTATAAAAGGGGCTTAAATGAAAAGAATGGGCTAAATGTGTATACGAAAATAACCAAAAATGTGTATAATTGGGTTAAAGTGACGAAATGAGTTAAAAGTAGCAAATGTTGTGAAAATTCCTGGATAAAGTATTAAAGAGAGGTGAAAGATGGAACAGAAATAAGAGTTAAAAGTGGAAAAAAAAATAGCTAACATTTGAAAAAGATGCAAAAATGAGTGGAAACGATGGTGAAAATGGGTAAAAAGTGGATCAAAAGTAGCACAACTCAATAATTTCAACACCAAAAATAATAGCTTGACACATTTTTTAGCTCTAAAATGAGGGAACTGTTAGCCAGGATGCTAGCACCAGTGCTACTGATCATGTATTGATATCATCAATAAAAGGTGAGAACCCATTCACTGGGCTTTTCTGGGGCCCAGCCAGTTCTGTGGGCAGGCCTGGTTAACAGACAGTGATTCCTGGAAGTGTTCCTGAGCCCATGCCTGTTTTCAGTGCGGTGGCCCCTTAGGGCCCCAAGATCACCAGCATCCAATATTGAACTTCAGCCTTGTCTGTAGACTGTAGATGGTGGGATATTTAAATACTTTACAATCTTACATTGAGGAGCATTTTTCTGGACTTGTTCCACAATTTTCAGACACAGTTTTTCAGATTGGTGAAACTCTGCCCATCTTCACTTCTAAGAGATGCTACCTCTCTAAAATGATCCTTTATTTCCAGTCATGTTGCTGACCTGTTGACAATTAACCTAATTAGTCCCCAAATGCACCTCTAACTGTTTTTCATTAGTGCCACTCACTTTTCCATCCTTTTGTTACTCTGTCCCTACTATTTTGAGATGTGTTGCTGCCATTAAATTCAAAATGAGCTGATATTTTCGTGAAATAGTAAAATCTGAAATGTCATCTATGGTCTATTCTGAATACAATATGGGTTTATGAGATTGATGAGAAACCATTAAATCTGTTTATTTGCATTTCACACACACCCCAACTTTTTATGGAACAGGGGTTGTTATTTAGAACCAAAAGAGGACTCGGTTTTTTCAGCCAATCCTAACTTTTATGGAGTTGGGTTTGCAAACATCTACAAAGAAAACTGTATCAGCTGATGAAGATTATGTAATCAGTCCAAAAACCCCTGCAGCTCATTAATGGAGAGTGCTGTGTTGTTGCTGAGATCAAACATTAACTTTTAACCCTGGTGCTGGGTAGATGGTTGATCCACCAAGGTGACCGTGCATGTATACCTCAGTGGTTCACTGCGTCAGTGTCTTTGGTGGCTTAGTGAAGGATTCTTGGTATCAAGATTAGCACACATGACACCCATGCAGCTCTGCTGACCTGGCTGTTATGTCAGTGTCACACTAACCTACAGTAGCATTCGTCTTCGAGGGAACAGGAAATTAGTGCTTTAAATCTGCCTTCAGGACGCCCACACTCATTCACAGGGAGAGAGAGCGAGAGATGTATACAGAAAGCAGCGTGTCACCCCGTATGCATATGGCACATTTATTTAAGGAAAGAGTAAGAACAGCAACACAATGTGCTCGCTCTCCACACGCCTCCAAGTGACCACCCACCACATCCGCAGCAGAGGAGAGGTGCACATACAGTGGACCTGCAGGCTGGAGCTTCTGGAAAAGTCTCGCTGATATGTGTCCTCTGCTGTTTAACGCTCCACACATATTGAATTTGACGGCAGATATTTTTAAGGCCGCTCACCTCTATATTTTGTAGCTCTTCAGCTCCAAACAGAGTGAAAGACAAGCTGTTTGCCTTTGGCCTTTAGACCTGGGAGAGGGTCCAACAAAGATAGCTCTGTGTGACAGCTACATGTGTGTTTGTCTTTTCCTGCTATTATTGCCTCTGCAGCCATCTCATAATCTCTGCATCGTGGCTGCAGGGATTTGACATGGATTATAGTTTTCATAGCAGCTGCTAGATTTGGTTTTAAACAGTAAGTGGTGTTCGTAAGGGCAGCGTAGTGTAGGGGAGACATGGGACAGACTACCCAGACCACAACCCAAGGAGAGGGCCCTTCAGTGAGTGCAGTTTAGGTCTGACTTCTCTCTCTCTGACCCTCAGATTCCACATACTCTGTCCGCGGATCAAATGCATGCGAGGCAAACTCCAAAACAAATTTCGCCCTTTCTAGTCAGTCTGCAGTTTCACAGCTCATGCTCAGGTCCATCTCTGGGTTTGCCAAAAACACTGCTCTATTTTTAGCCATTTGATCTTGTGTTCCCATCCCCAGTTATTCATTGCTGCACTCCTATAGAGACACATCCAGTGTGCAAGGTCTCATGCCACTGAACAGAGCAAATCTGTGGCGTACATTGCTGCAAACCAAGTATGTGCAATTTGCAGGTTACCCACAAAGCCCACATACTCCATTTGTACAGTGATCTGCATGCAAAGTGCAACCCTTTTCCTTTCCAAATAATCTTGCGTTTCCACAGCATGCACTCTGGTCTGTCTCTGCTGCGTGCAAGAAGCACAAACGCATGGAAGCACAGTTGAGATGTGTGCTGATGGTTTTCAGTGGACACTGCTGCCAAAATGCAACGACCTAGGTAGAGCAGATCAGCCCAAACAGGAACAAGAATCCATAAAGCATTCGATCAGCTTCAAAACACAACATGATGCATGGACTCCTGATTGTTTATTTCATGTCTATATCAACATTATGTCACAACAGGTGGCACAAGCCATAGGTCATCATTTGGTCTAAGGGTCAAAGAGGTAAAGCAAAGCCATGTGGATGAAGAAAAGTTAATTGTAGAGGTTTCTAGAAAACTTAAAACCCTTTAATTTCCTAATGCACTCGTCCATGGTAGAAGGTTAAAAAATTACAGAATACTATCTTAAAGAACGGCAAATCAGCCAATGATAGGTAAAGCAAAATGCTGTTACCATGCTGCTGTCTTCTTGGACTTGTTAGTCATTGCATGATCTCACAATCCTTGCAAGAACTTACAGTCCTTCAGTGATCTTTGTGAGATTCAGGACTTACATAATAAAGGTAATATCGACAAAATTAATGAATATGGTTCCTCAGTCAGGGGCTGCACATTGGCACAGGGGTTAGCACTGTTGCCTCACAGCAAGAAGGTCCCTGGTTTGCCTCCCAGTCAGGGCCTTTCTGTGCGGAGTTTGCATGGATAGGCTCAAACCCCCTGTGACCCTGAATGAGATAAGTGGTATAGAAAATGGATGGGTTGTTCCTCAGTCATTCTTGAAGCAATAACAATATATAACTTTTTCTTATTTCAAAGTGGCCTGCTTTCAGCCCTATGTAACTTAGACTGCAGGCTGGGGTTCTCTCATGAGGAATGCATACCTCTTATGTGCTTCTATACTTTTAAGAAGTTAAAAATTTGTAAGATAAATTGTAGGATTATGGTTGTATGTAACTCAAGTAAGAATTTGCTGTTTGTAGCGGCTCATAGATTTTTGCATAGAAGCCCTGAGAGGAAATGTATCCATATGATTTATTTGACCCTGTCTTTGTAGGGGAATTTTGGTTGTTTTCTCAAGATTTCAACATTCTCATCTCTTCAGAGTGAGATGACAACATTGATTTTTTTCCTATAAGTTAATATCAGTTATTTCTTTTTTTCAAGAACTCAAGATATTAACCATTTATTTGGGGAAAACCTTTGTTATTCTTGCCAAACAAGTAGAAATTGAAGTTTCAAAGTTGATGACAGCATAGTAACTTTTAACCCTGAAGACATCATTCTCTCACAAGGAGTGCATACAGCTTTACAACACTGGTTCACACACCACCTTCAGCTAACAAGAAGCCAGTTAGCCAGTCACTCTACTATTTGATACAACAGCTGAGGCTAAGAGTGAGGAGGATGGTGACTGATGAAGATAAGAAACGAGGAAGAGAGTGGCTGACTAGAGGTAATACAGGACAGGCTTTCACACATTGGTGTAAACTTCAGTACAGTCTGATGCCAAGCTGGGTATGTTGCTGTGCAATAATTGCAAACTGGTTACACAACCAGTCAGCAAGCATTATGATCTGTCTCATGGTAAATGGGAGAGCAATGATCTAGCAGCAGAGTGAACATCCCTGCAGATATTAGTAACAACAGACTGCAACATCAGGTTAGGCTGTATCTTTATTGGTGTTATTGTTTAGCAGCTTTAATGGTGCAGAAACTCTTCTAGTCAAAGTTCTCTCTCATTTAGCCACGGCTTACAGACATCAGGGTAACAGTTGAATACAAAAACTCATACTCCATCTGCTAACAAGGGTCTGACTGTGGTGGAGGGGCCCAGAAATCCTGGTCACGCCCCTGGATGTGCAGAGACGCAGAGATGATACAAGGGATTTGTGATCTAGAGAGTTAGGTGATAATGAGAAAGATTATTTATTTATGACCTTTAACCTTTGGGCCTCAACAGTCACTGCTTTGCATGAACAAATGCACACACATGCATCATGATGTCTTTGAAATTAAGACCAATCTAGACTTTAGTAATTCTTAAAAACAGAGGAAGTTACAGGGTTTTTTATTTCAACACAAGAACATTTGCAAGAATTATCTTCGCAGCTTTTTCACACTAAACAAAGGTATTTGCAGCAATGGTTAACCAGATGATAAATGTTCCCTTCATGTGTTTCTTTGTTTTTAAACATCGTTTAGGGCTGGGAGAAAGTGTGATGAATAAACAGAAGGGTTCTCAGTTGAAGGCTTTACTTCCTGAGGTACAAAATACCAGGAGTGCAGCTGTCGCCAGGCTCCTCACAGTCCTTTCAATAATATCACTGGTGCCTGTTCATTTAAGATTACACTCACACATAACACTCATTCTTTAAATGCTGCTACAAAACCACTCTTGCAATATCTTTGAAATTCAGAGATGTGGTAAAAAAGTGCATGTTTTGCTTTTAAAAGTGATCTTTGTGAAAATAAGGTGCAATTTCTCAGAATTTAGCCCATCTGCAGCCTTTAAATCCTTAATTTCAGTAAAGGTTGTCAAATTTTTGACACATGGACATTTTTTAAACTTTATTTTAACAATACCAATTAGTAATCAATATTCTCTTAAAGTCCAAAACTATTTAAACAACTACATCAACCGCATTTCTAGCCTTTCAAAAGGTATATTACCCCTTCAAAGCTGATGGATTGGCCAGGATCCATGTCTGTCTTCAGGCAGCTCCATCTTGCAAAGCTTCAGTCTGATTCTTGTCAGAGAATGAAACTAATCAGCATGATTTGAGGAGAAATAGGAGACTCAACATACGTCCAACCTGTCTTTTTGGAGCCCAGTTTGTCAATGCCTATCATGGGATAAACAACTGGTCAACTTCAAGCATCACACAGCCGTAACATATTCGACAAGTTCACTAGTCAATGCGACCCCCAGAGGGAATCATATCAAAATAGACTCAACATTGATTTCTTTTTCCTAAGAAGTTTCTTGGGTTACCCAGAGCCCTAAAAACAAGGTCTAAGACCCTCAAACGTCACAAAATGTTTTTGTATCAAGCAAATACAGTTAGGAAAAACTCTAGAGACAGACTGAAATAATGAATTGCTTCATTTCTAACAGGCAAACAGCATATTTGGTAGAAAACTAGATATTGCACCATTAATGAGCATATTTATATTTGTATATATCTGTATAACTGTATATATTTGTATCTACCTGGCCTACAGACATGATGAAATATTAAAATGGGTCTTAAATGCTGGGGTATTGATGCAGTCATGTAGATATGTTTTCAGCATGTAGGTCACTAAGGATTCATCACAGGCAGGCCAGCCCACAGAACTGGCTGGGCCCCTGGACAGCCCAGTAAATGGGCCCTCTGCAGTTGGGATTCATTGATATCAATGTGTGCTGGATCGGTAGCATTGGTATTGGAGCTGAAAAGTTTGTGCCACTTTCTAACCACTTTTCATCACTGATTCCATGCTTTTTTTCCCCATTTGACCCATATTTGCCTCATTTAACCAAATTTTGCCACTTGTTGCCCATTTTTGCCACTTCTGATTTATTTTTGATATTTTTCATTCCTTTCCACTACTTAAGCTGCCCATTTTTGCTACTTTTAAGCCACTTTTAACCATGTTAAACCCATTTATAATCCTTCTTTGCCTCTAAAAACTCATTTGTGTTGCTTATATCCCATTTTTGCCTCTTTAAACCCCCTTTTGCCACTCTGTAACCACTTCCCACCAACTTTCTTTTGCTTTTTTTTTTCTGCAATTTTTAACCAGTTTTTTTTTTACCCATTTTCTCTAGTTTTTCTCTGGCATCCTGACATTTGTGCACGTCACAGTTTAGCTATAAAGTCTAACATAACTTTCCAAATGGATTAGCCAGTGTGCCCATCCATCTTGTTGACATTACCTAAAGAATGGTAATTCTGTTTAAAGAAAAGAGGTTTACATTTTGATAAAGCTACATTGTACCACAGCATAGATAAATACAATTCATTTTTAGCTGTTTTGATGAAAGTGGTTATTATTAAGGTTAAAAATAAAATAATAAAATATGGTCTTCACAGATTAACTTTACAGTGGACCATGGTTTTGCTGACCACCATGGGCCCCTATTTGGCTGGGCCCCAGATAGCTGTCCCATTTATCCCCCCTTATGGGCAGCCTTGATTACAGGGACCGATGTGCCACAACCAGGGTCGACGGGGTAGGCTGCCAGTCAAGCTGAACACATGTCGACACATGTGCATCGCTCAGCAGCCAAGATCAAGCTTGATGGTATCTCTTTTGTCTGGGTCTTTTCCCTCTTGGTGATGGCCATCAGAAAGCCAGAGCAATACAGGGCCAAGGTTAACATCAAAGTGCCAAACTGACATATGCTCCCATACCTGACGTGGCCACACCCGAAGACCAGGTGTTGACAGCACGACCAGGGGATTGTGGAAACTCTACAACTTGCCTGGCTGGCACCCTAGGCCATGCTTACTCTCCACATCCCCTTTCTCTGCTCAAAAGGTGTAGACTTTGTTCTTTTTTAGCTGACTGTTTTCCCATGCCTTTGGTAATATGCAAGGACATCCAGAGCACAATCAAGATCGTGTCAATCCTCCTTCCCACCCGATGGTGCCTTCAGGCAGGCTTATACACTATTAAATGCCTATATGCCTGCACAGTACTGCATTTCAGATTCTGGTATATCCTGCAGTTTCCTGCCCTAGGGAAGGGATACTTATTGGTCTTTCCCAGGACCTCCAAATGACTCTAATCGTCCCTAAAATCAGGTATTAATATTATTTGATTTTTAACAGTATCATATTTAAGTTTTAAAACTCTTATGTCAAGACAACTATTTTGGTCCTGTCTTGTAAATAAATCAAAGTAGTTGAAACATGCAATGGTTGTGTAAATAGAAACTAAAAGTCCTTCCTTTTGTGGATTGAAGATTGCTTTGGCTCAAACTTGGACTCGTAACTCCAATATTTATCCCGCAAATCTCCATGTTACTGTGTTTTACTCCCAAACCCCCCCCCCCCCCAAAAAAACACATTTCTGAATGGGTTGGGATAAAAGGAAAACTTGGCTGTAAAATTGAATTAAACTGTGAGAAAAGATCAAATTGGGACTCAAACAAGAGGAAAGGATTAAAGCAAATAAAGCTGCATGAAATGTCAGCTCAGCACGGAAGTTAATTACATCCTGTAGCGTCAATAAATGTCTATAAAACATTTTAATCTTATCAGGACTTGTGACATGTTGCTGTGACTCATCGTCACATGTTTGCCTCTGTACTTGTTAAGCACAGAGGCTCATAAAAGGGATCAGATTGTGAACCCAAACAGATGAAGCTTTTATGAGCAGAAGTGAACGTAGTAACCTGTGAGTCTGAATCCTCGTGAAGACGTCCTGGAGAGACATAAATTGCAGAATTTATTTTGATTAGATAAGAACAGTTAGGAACAGAACACAGGATCCTTGAGTGTGCAGAGATAGTTACTCATAGTAATCATTCACTATTATTGTCGGAGGTGTTTAAATCAAATCTGATGAGGTGATGAAATCTAACACTCTGGCTGTATTTGAAAGTCCCTATTATGTCAGAATTAATTTACCAAATATGTAGTCTGTAAGATGCAAACAAAAACACTGAAATGTTTTAACTAGATGAAAACTACAGTATGCATCAGATCAATCTAATTTGGATGCTGTTTCCCTCTATGCAAGGCGACAACTGATCATTGCAGACAGCAACTTCATTTGAAGAAAAAGCACTGGCTTCAGTTGATTACCAGCTAACACTGGCTGGCAAGGGAAATTCTCAATAGAAGACCACCCACACAAAGATACTGAAAGCCCCCCCTGACTGAAGCAGGATAGCTATTATATATATGAGCAGGATAGCTGTTGACCAACACCAAACTGATGCTAGCTCCTTGACCTTCCTTGAGCCTTTCTTGCCAAAGGATTAGCCAGATTTCTATCAGTCATCAAGCAGATCCATCTTGCTTAGCTCCAATCTTAAAACAGTTGTGTCAGACCAGACCAATCAGCATCATTTGAAGAAAACAGGTGGTAGATACAGGCATAGTTTAGCTTTACTGCAAGACAATGGTTTATGCTGGTGGAGCTCAGGTGAATACTTATTTAATAGAGAGGTGCAAAGAACTGCACTGAAACCTTTTACAGACTTAAAAGATGTTTTTTATTCCTCCCAACAGGCTTCAGTACGAGTTATATTCACTGACTGGCTCCACCGTAAGCGACATGCCATCTCATTTACAAAGACACAACATTAATATATTTATTGCCATACATGTTATCAGAGGACAATAACTCAAAGAGAATTATCAGTTATCTTGCAAAGTTGATGGTTTTGCCAGCTTCCACGTCTGTCATCAGGAGTATCTATCTTGTAAAGCTTGAAGATGAAATGCTTATTCTCAGTCAGAGAAGGCTGTAACTACATTCTTGGTTTAGTGGAAGCGACTGCAAGCCTGTAAACAACAGCAGCCGATGAAGGGATTAGGACTGATGCAGCTTATAGCAGCAGTTTTATGAGGATTGGACAATATTTCTTAATGGAAAAGATTTTTTTACTCTTCTCCTTACCAGCTTCAGCAAGAGTTTGATTTACCAACTGGCTCCATTGTTAGTGTAAAATTGTGTATGAAAATGACAACAGCTGCTAGCTGAGTTTGTATTATGTAGTTCACTCCATGATGCTGGCACATGTCTACTTCATCACGTTTTGCTGAGCTGTAATGAATGCAACAGACAGAACATTCATCTAATCACCCTTCAAGTTTAATGAAAGGTTCTTCCCTTCCCATACACCATCTATGTGACTTGTCCAGGTGGATGTGAAAAATATTGCCGTGGATATGTGGAGCGGCCAATCTGGCCTATCAGATTGGATTAGAGGTACTGGCAAATATGAACAGTACAGCTGATATAACAGCTGCACATATTGGCAGAATACACTAATGCACCATAACGATGCATCCTTTAAAGTGAAGCATCACGTTTTGCTGAGTTTTAAGCAGAATTGTGTATAATTTATATTAGCAGCTGTAAAAAAAATGAATCAGGTTACATTAGTTTATCTGATATCAGCACAATCTAATATGTACCTTCAACATTAAGCCAAAAGCACATCGAAGCAACATTTAACAGAGTTACAGTGGCAGGAAAAATTGCTCATAAACATACCCTGGGAAGAACCAGGCTCATGCTAAATAGGCATCTGCTAAATCTTTGTTGGGGTTGTAAATTGAACGAGGGAGATATAAAAAGAGAAAAATGAGAAGCACCAACAATGTATAGGATGAGTTCATGACTGCCCTGGTCATAAATATATCTGGCTACTATTCAAGTTATAATGATAAATAATATGTGTCATTTTAGTGGTAATGACCATGTATGATTGTGCATTGAACATTCCAGTACAAGTCCATTCCTAATAAAGTTGGGGCGCTGTGGGCATAATTCTTGTCAAATCTCATAAACCCATGTTTTATTCACAGCGAGAATAAACAACATATCAGATGTTGAAACTGAGACATTTTATCATTTCATGAAAAAGATTAGCTCCTTTTACATTTGATGGCAGCAACACATCCCAAAACAGTAGGGTCAGGGCCACGTTCACCATTGCGTAGCATCCTCTCTTCTTTAAGCAAGAGACTGTAAATGTCTGGGAAGTGAGGAGACTGGTTGCTGGAGTTTTGGGAGAGGAAAGTTGTCCCATTTTATCTAATGTAGGATTTTTCTTTGCTTGGGTTTTTGTTTTCTGATGCTCCAAATGTTTTCTATTGGTAAAAGGCAGGACCCAGACTGTTCTACTGTGAATCAATGCTGTTATGATGGATGTGGTTTAGCACTGTCTTGCTAAAATAGTCAAGGCCTTCCCTGAAAGAGACGTCGACTGGATGGGAGAATATATTGTTCTAAAACCTCTATCTATTTTTCATCATTGATAGTGCCTTTCCAGATGTGTAAGCTGCCTATACCATAGACACTAATGCAACCCCTACCGTCAGAGATGCAGGCTGGAAATGTGCTGGATGGCCCTGCTCCTCTTTAGCCCACAGGACATGGCGTCTGTGGATTCTGAAAAGAATGTAAAATTGGATTCATCTGACCACAGAACAGTTGTCCATGTTGCCTCAGTCCATTTAAAATTAACTTTGGCCCAGAGAAGATGGCGGCGTTTCTGGATTGTGTTCACATATGGCTTCTTCTTTCTATGACACAGCCTTAACTTGCATTTGTGGATGGCATGGCCAACTGTGTTTACAGACAATGATTTCTGGAAGTGTTCCTGAGTCCTGTTTTTAATGCAGTGGCCCCTGAGGGCCCCAACATCACCAGCATCCAATATTGACCTTCAGCCTTATCCCGTGCCCACAGAGATATCTCCAGATTATCTGAATCTTTTTATGTCATGTACTGTAGATGGTAGGATATTCAAAATCTTTTCAATTTTACACTGAGGAACACAAATTTTTAGATGCATTTTTTGTAGATAGGCGAATCTCTGCCCATCTTTACTTCCAAGACACTCTGCCTCTCTGACATGCTCCTTTTATACCCAGACATGTAACTGATCAGTCATTGCCAATTACCTCAATTAGTTGAAAAATGCTCCTTCAGCTGTTTTTTTTAGTAACACCTACTTTTCCAGCCCTTTTTGCCCCATCCCAATTTTTTAGATGATTTGCTGCCACTAAATTCAGAACAAGATATGGATTTATCAGATTTACAACTCATTTTCCTTTGCTTTTTGTTTTCATTCTACACAGTGCCCCAACTTTTTGGGAATTGAGGTTGAACTAATATAAGTAACTAAGGATAATGGCATGGAGAGGCCCATCACTTTCTCTTTTTCTCTTAGATGTATTTTACTGTTTCTTAATCCTCTTTATGTCATAAATATTCTGTTTTAACCTTGCAAAGAACTTTGAATAGCTTTGTGTATTGATAGTGCTCTATAGGTGAGATTGCATTGTCTAAAATGCAAAAAGCAAATTACCATGAAACAAGAGTTATTTATATGTGTTGTGCAACATTTGCAAGTTTGACATATAAAAGTGAGACTTATATAATCTACTCATTTGTAAATTTTACTTAAAATACAGCCTCCTCTTTATCCTTATTAATCCTCGGTCATTTGCGTCACTCAGCTGAATCTGTTCCATTACTACGCTGTTAAAAATCAACTTTAAATTCACACATTAATGATTTCTTCAGTGCGGTACAATGTGGCAAAGCCAATAGTGCAGTTAAAATACAATTTGTTCTTTCAGAGTAATAATCTATCATTAGAGTCCAAGAGAGAGAGACAGCGTGACACAGACGTTGCCACAGCAGCCTCTGTGTGGGCTTCGATCTTTAGTACATTTCCACCAAAGGCAGCTGGCCCTTTAACAAACACATCTTGGCACTGATGCTTGAAAAAAATGTGAATGAAATCCAGCCATTCATAAAAATAGTCCTCTGCTAAGCTCTGATTGGCTAGAGCGGTTGTCATGCATAATTCATAAGCTGCCCGAACGCGGTTGGCTGCTTTCCTAACGGGCAGCAGCATTCCACCAATCAGCGCGTGTCTCTGCCTGCCGCTTGAGCCCTGGGGAAAACCAACCGGGCCATTAACGAAAAGCTCAGTCAAGTTTTGCTAGTCGACGGAGGAACAGCAGTTGTCCGTGCTCAGGCGACTGTACCACTGTCGACACGTTGTTTTTTTTATTTGTGGATATTTCTACAATCTCTTTTCGAATTAAGGGACGTAATTATACCAAAACAAGGTAAGCTGCAGTGTTTATTTCGGTGAGAACTTTGCTTTAACGAAGCCTTGGTGTTTGCTTGGTGTTTAGACGCTCTTTTAAGAGTACAAACGACCCCAACGCCATCTTATATAAAGATATTTACTTTGTCAACCATTTTAAATCGGCGTGTTTTCGTGTGAAATACCCCGTAATTTGCTTTTGAGTGCAGCGTGGCTCGTATTTCACCCTTGATTTTTATCTGCGTGGATGTTGGCTTTAGCTTATCAGCGCGGTGGAGCGACTGTTTGTGATTTTTATGAATGGACGGGCCATTTTTTCTCTCCCTCCCTCTGTGTTTCCACACGGGTCGAGTTTCACTTCATTGAGAAAAACAAGGCAGGGAAGGGTGGGGGAAGGGCGGGGGGAGGAGGAGGAAAGGAGGAGTGTGAGGGGGGAGGCAGAATGGGGGGAGTCTGCTGATCTTCGTCCCCCGCCTTTTATTTGGCAAAGTTTGTACAAAAATTGGCTCATGTTGTAATTTTAGGGCAGCGAGAAAACTTGGTTTGAACTGTGATGTAGCCAAGTTTGACTGTTTACTTGTTTTGTAACACAATTGCTATAAAGCCGTAGCGAAAATTATATGTTAACTTTGGTCGCTGCATGTGGTGCACTTTTTGTCTAGATGGGAATTTCGATTCGTTTGCGTGATCCGCTCATTTCGACCAACTCTTTTCGTCTTTCAAATGCCCCAGTTTAGATTATCTTACTAGTTTTATCGAATTTAGTCAAACTTTTTTTATAATTACATTTAGGTATATGTTAGAGTATAAAAAGCCCACTTAAAAACATTTAAGTCCTTAATGTGGAGACTTGGTCTTATCCCCTTCTGATGTTCCTTATCCGCTTGGTAATTTAGTAGTGTATAGTGTGCATACCATGCTGTATAGAACTTACAAACATCGTATGCATACACGTTCTTAGGTTTGGCATTGATCCAGATGCTGTTTTTTATGCATCCTTAGCTTTGACCAATAATCGTAATGATTGAACAAATACTATTCTAACTATTTCGCAGCATTTTTAGAGACCTTGTAGTTTGCATAATATCCAAAATGTGAATTATTTATGCCATGAAACCATTATTTAAACACCTTACCTTACAAAGATTCCCTTGAAAAAGAGGTTTTTAATCTCAATGGGATTATTCTGGTTAAATAAAGGTTAAAAGGAAAAAAGACATAATTGGGGTTTGAGTTTACTCTTTAACAGAAAAGGAGCATCCACAATGTTGTCATTTTAGTGCAAAAAAGTCGGTTGCAGCTCCGTTGCATCTTTGCAGATCATTTTTGTTCAGTTCTTTCAACTTTCAATCAACTCTTTATTCAATAGCAAAGAACTAGTTGTATAAATCAGTTATATTCAGCAAATTTTCCTTCTATTTTGGAGTGTTGCAACAAACATGGCTGAAATGAACATTTTTGGCACAACGCCATCATTTACAACACTTAAAAACAACTTATTTATCTTATGTCTTACAAGAAGTAAGTAATATTCAAGACATCTTATGTGTTAGAAATGTGTTCATTTTGCTGCAGAAAACTGGGTTAGGCTGCCATTTCTGTTAACTTATAAAACACCATAAAATGTAAATTCATCCCATGCTTTAGTATTGAACAGAATTACTTCTGCAAGACAACCACTGGATTTGCATGCCTGAAAATGCTTCACTTTTTAATTCATCACCAAAATAAGATTGCAGAATTACAAATTAACTGGAAAAGCCAATTCCTACTCAACCCATGCATACTGGCTTGTGAAGTGAAGGGCCAGTTTAAACTATAAAGTGTAATTGTTTACATATTCTAAGCTTTATTGACACGGTCATAATCAATGCAATGATTTTAAATTTCTTTACTGAAGCTCTTTTTGTTTAGAAAGTAACTTATTTTATTTATTTCAAGTTTCTTCTCTTGCTGTGACTCCTATATGCCCTAAAAGCTTTAATATGTAGGTTTTTAAACATGCTGCTCTTGACTGACATGCTGCATTAACATTTTATCGTCCACATGAGTGCATGTACCATGAGGTCCAATGTTGTAATTGCTATCTGTGCTGTGTATGTGTAATTACTGCCCCGCAGCTATCTTGGATTCGTCATCCTAAACAGCACATAGAGGAGTGAGTCATATCACAGGGAGATGTGAGAAAAGAGGGCAGCGTCTGAGCCTTATCATGCCTCCTATAATGTAAAGTTAACTTTTCTCCCTTGTTGTATTTCGAGTAAAGAGTCCAGGTTCTGCCAGTGCTGTTAGACACCAATCAGCCCGCTGGCCGCCCTTTTTTCTATCTCGTTTGCTCAGCTTTGAGTCGAGGACGTCACAGACTTTAGACAGACTCCGGAGTGTCACATTTCTAAGTCTTTTACTCAAGATCTCCAAGCTGATTATAGTGGAAACTACTGCCCGCAGATGGCCAGTGAGTGAGGCTTATATAACTGTATTACATGTGTTCCATGATGACGGCGTGTTGTTTACATTGTGCTACTTTCCTCTCCCTCTGCATGGCGCGGCTACAAAGGCTGTTTGTTGGTTAAATAAAAGGCTGGAGGGAAGAATATGGAGATGTTTCAGGGTTGGAATATGATGCAGAAGACCATGAGTGCATCACTGCATGCCTTATTACAGTAGAAATGACACTCTGAAGCCCCTAAGTGTACTTTTTATTAAATAGTTAGTGTTTCATTATGCAATATGTTCGTTTTATGTTTGATATAAATTTAGTGTATATGGTGGAAGGCAAATATGAATACAGTCGAAGTGATTTTATCTTTACAAAATGGTGAAAGGACCAATGGGATGCCATGCAAGGGTTATTTTGTCAAACTAGACAATGATTCAAAAAAATGTATTCTCAGTGGAAAAATATTTCCATTTAAGATGCACGAACAGGAATATACTTGACAGTCCTGCTTTGAAATACCACTTAAATCATTAATTTGTTGTGTTTGAGGCTGTAAGTCACAATCTTCGTTAACATTTTCTGTGTTTAAAAAGTAGTGAAAGGAGCTTGCCATAATACCAAAATTCCCAAAGTGATATCTTCAGATCACGTATCCTCACCAAGAAAAAGCTAAAAAATTTAAAAAAACCTTTGATTTAGTCCATAGATGATCAAAAACTAAGAACTATTTACGTTTTCAGGCCTGAACAAGTCTATTTTTTACATTTCTGCAGTAAGATAGGCTATGACTTCTGACAATTAAACCTATTTATTTCTTTCCTTGTCATTCAGTCTGCAGTAGTTTTGCATGGTTTATAAGGCTTTTTCAGTCTGAAAATTTGTGTGTGGGGGGGGGGCCGTCTGGAAAACTTTTGGGGTCCTTAAGTGATATCACGTTGCTTTTCTTGTCTGCACAGCAGCAAAGATTCTCTCAACTTCTTATTGCATGTTAAAGATGGCCATTTTAACATATAAGAAGCTCAGTTTACCAAATACTAAACTGTTCTTATTGAAGTCAAACTTATACCATTAATTTGTCATCTTTTCCTAATCTTAGTTTTACAAAACAGTTTAATTGTCTATAGTTTGCGTATGACTTCTGAAATCCCAAAGTGCTTTTTGATGGTTATTTTTGTTCTACCAACTTAGCAAATATTTATATTCTGTTCTAAATAACAAATAAACTGCAAAAATCCTTATTAAATAAGCCCAAAATTGTTTCCCAAGTTTGGGATTTTTGCTTTAAAACCCTGAAAAATGGCCAAAACAACTACATTTAGCCACACTTAATTACGTTATTTTCTGAAGTTGTTACAATTTTGATTTGTATTGGTGCTGTGTGGCACCTTTTTCTATCATTTTAAAAATGTGTGGTGTCAAAAAATGATGAGAGCAAAGTCCTAGAAACATATGCAAGACCATTAAAAAAAAACAATTCAGTGCAGAAGATTTTCTGCAACACTTAAATTAGGTGCTTAGGACTTCTGTTTTTGACGCTATGGTGTCCAAGGAATTATCAATACTGTTTGATTTTTACTGGAGTCATGTTAGTGTTTCTCATGAACCATAGCAGATCACATGCATATCTTCACTGGGCTGATTATTTATGCGTGTGTCTCTCTCCAATCATGTGTTTTCCAGTGACCCACAAAGTGACCCAGGCGCTGTCGCTTTAAAGCGAACACCTCCCCCTCCCCCTTCAAATATTGGAGCCCCCCAATCACCCAGATAACATGGACGGATTCTACGACCAGCAAGTCCCATTTATGGTCCCTCCCAGTGTAAGTGGACCTATGGCAGTGATGCAGCATCAGGGCACTTTACTGTAGACTGATCATATTATAAATCTGTTTAAGTCCGCTTAAAAGTGACGTCTTCTGTTGTTCTCATTCTCCCAAACAGCACAAGTCTCACGTGGAGGAACCATCTCACAGCAGGCCTCTAAACGACAGGAAGAGAAAATTTGTGGACACAGAGCTCGCCCAGGACACAGAAGGTACCAACACAGCATCTGCAATCTTCTAATAACCTGTAATTTCTTAATGCTTTCACCTTCATTAAATATTCAGTTGCAATAAGGCTCAAAACCTTTCAATCTTGATTTTCTAGAACTTTTTCAAGACCTCAGTCAGCTGCAAGAGATCTGGATTGCAGAAGGTGAGTTCTCTATTTGCTTTATAACCATTTATTTGTTATTTAAGGCTTCCTGAAATGTCTTTTTCATCATTTAAACACTAAAATATTAACTAAGGAAGTAGGTTTGATCAGGAAACCTTTAATTTTTATTGCACATTATCAAAATTTGCGCTGCAACTTTCCGTAAACATTGCTTCATTCTCATTTTCACTTAATCATGCATGCTCATACTTAGTTGTGAAACAAGGAAATGGCACACTTAAGTCTCCATGCAAGTTATGTTTTTGTGAATTGGATGTATTTCTTAACGGATGATGACAAAGGGCATCTTCAATTTTGGAAATAAAAGTACAAACCATAAAATACTTGAATTAAAAAATACATTTTTGAGTATGTTACTGTATTTAAACCAGCCACTGCAGAGGTTCTTGTCTCTTTAGGAATGAGCAAAATTGGGAAGGTTTGCAGCTTAAAGATTAGCTTGATGAGAATGTGAATTATTTCAATTTTTGTTTTCATCAGTCGAGCAAAAAAAACCAAAGTCCTCTTCCAGGGAAACTGCTGACGGAGTTCTCTTTTTATCTTGGCAAAAATACCTGTTGTTTTTTTCCCAGCTTTTTTCATCATTTCCCTTTCGGTGTTTTTTCCCCTGGGTGCGTAGGAAAAAGTTATCAGAGGGGTCAAAAGTTGTTTGATTTTTCTCACTTGTGTAACATTTTTGTTTGTCTTTACAGCCCAGGTGCCTGATGACGAACAGTTTGTCCCAGATTTCCAGTCGGATAGCTGTGAGTGCTTAATTTTTATCTTTATTTTCTGCTATGTTTAAGTTCTTTCCTGTTTTCCTTAAGAAAATTTGCAATTTGGTTCTAATTTGAATAATAACCCGACTACAATTTGGGAGTTTTAGTGAAATCTGGCGAGAGATTTAAGCAGCAGTGGCAGCTCTGCATCACAAAATTTCATAACAAAAAAGTGCGTGGGCTTGGTTTCTGCTCTGAGGAAGAGAGCTCTAGTTCTTTTGGAGTTGCCGTCCCTGACCGAGACATCCAGCTCACCCGTCTTTTATTGAAATTTTTCCATCCTGCCGAGGACAAACACCATCCTTCCTCTTCAAAAACATAGCTTTGGGAAGACCACCCTCCCCCCCATTCCTCCCTCCCTCCATTTTGAGTTTAATCAGCCGATTGGCATGGGGCATCACATGAGCCAAGCCTCTAATCTGATTTCACACTTTCCCGCACTCAGGCCCTGCTGCTGGAGTGGGATGGATTCCAGAGGATGGGCAGCTTCAGAGTTAGGGCTGGGCGATATGGACTGAAATTCTTATCTCATTATTTTTTTTTTTTTTTAGATGAATGGCATCACATAACATACTTTTTTTTCTTGTAAAGCTAGAACTAAGAGTGTCACAATACTAGAATAACAAACTTTCATATGGTTGTAGTACAATTCAAACCATCACTTTGTTGGTTAAATGCTGAAAATGTTCACCAAGTACTGAAATGTCATACAAAACAATTTTACCAAATTTTATCCAAGAAAAGCAAAAAAATTAGGATCCATGAACTATGCATATTTGTTGTATTTAATCATGAATAATTTAAGTTATACTCCTGCACATTAGAAACATTTCAGGTTGTCAAAATTTGGTGTTTCAGAATGATCAAATGTCCGTTATTCTGATAACAGGTGTTTCTTTAAAGGTAAAGAATTTAGAGGTTATTTGTTACTTTCCTGGATAAATTTTCCCAGTTTCTGAAGTTTTAGTACCATGTGTTACCATGATACATCCTCCTTTATTTTAAATATGCTATGGTGTCAAAAAATGACATTAACAATATTCCAACAGAACAACACCTATTTCATGTAACAAGTGCTTAGAAGTGAAATAGCCTGCAAGCAAACTGTCCTAATTGCACAAATATGAAATGTTGCCAATGCTCAAATACTTCAAATGGCTTTATCTGTCATTTTACAGGCAAAAAAAAAAATCAGGTTTCAACTTCCTGTTTTCTGTTATAAATGACTAACAGAAACTGCCTGCAAAATAACAAGTGAACAATATTAGGTGTCTAGGGCTTCTTTTTGGGTTGCTATCGTATCCAATAGGTATCTATTATGTTTGATTTTTCCTAATAAAATGAAAGCTGCTAAATGAATTTGAATATATAAGAATCAACATCAGCATAAACCATGTCACTGTAAACAATATTTTCTTGTCTTATGTCTCGTTCGAAAGCATCCATCATTATATCTGTAAATCTGGGTTTATTTCCCAGCCCTACATCAGAGCTAAACTCTGATCCCCTGAACTCCACGCAGCCGCCTGTTTGTCTCTGCACTCTAATTTTTTTGCCTGCAGCAGAGGGATATGTTTGAATTATGCCCGATGGAGCATTTTATGACTCCTCCCCCTCTGACTCTCAGAGTTTATGTTTTGGTCTGAAGCGTAGGAGGTGGAGACAGGGTGTGGTGGCTGCCTGTCTTTGTCAGCTTTGCCTCGATAAATCTTGGTTCCTGCGGCTCAGAAAGCTGCAAACTGACCGCTAAGCTGCAGAGCTGTAACGTATTATTGAGGTCGATGCATTGACATGTATGTGTTCCTATGCAAGGTTATGTAGGTTCGTAGATGTGTAGTCAGCTTGTTGTAAACGCTGCTGAGGCGTCGTCTTTGACCTTGTGTGTACTTTTTGTGTGTGTGGGAAACAGAGAAGTGGATTTGGCAGTTGTTTCTGTTGCTAGGCTGCAGGCCACTTGCTCTCACAATTTGCCTATTCACTGAAACTTGATTTTCTGATATCAGCTCCAGTCAGTAGGACATCACATGGGTTTAATAACCGTGCACTGACCCCCTTTAGACTGGATTGTTTTGATTATTATTTTGGAGAAAATCTTCTGTTTTGATTTCTATGTTTTATGATGTTGTAACTGCTCAGATGCTGCCTTTTCTGCTGTTAAGGAACATGCACATTGGTGTTTTTAATGACAATTATGATTCTGATTCTGCATGTAAAAGGGAAGTTGAAGGGACGTATCTGTGCACACTTTCAGACTTTAATAAGCAGCAGCTTTCAAAAGGAAGGTTTATATGGCTTGATTTGTGCCTGTATTTATGGCCGTGCTTCCTACAAACTCTATAAGAAATGTCTCCTGTGGTGCATTTCAGAATATATACTAGTAGTGGTGTATGGAGTGCACCCAATCATTTTTCAGTATACCCAATTCAAAATCTCCACTCCTAGGATGGCAAGACTGAAGTTATAAGTACACTAGTATATCGCTTTGTGACGCACTAACCCCATTAGTTTGCTGAAACTGAAAAGGGAATGTGGTGATCTCAGCCTTTTTGCCAGTGGTGGTCTTTTATATCAGCTTTTTCATTTTTCAAAGCCAATGACCTGTTTTATTGTGAACTAAATATGCAAAATGGTCTTGCATGTAGTTAAAACAGGAGGTATAACCACTTCTCCAAGCATTATTACACCACCATATACCTCCTAAGGTGCTTACATTTTAAAATCATTGAGCATACAGGTCTTAACACCACTTGGCATGACTTGATTTAAAATGTTCTAAGTCAGGGCTGTATTTTTCTTCTGGTGTATTCTCTGGACAACAGCCCCCTTTCGCATAGTCTTTGAAGTGGGTCTTTCCGAACTCTTAACTAGGTCTTGAGTTTTTGAAATATTTTGGGGTATTTTGCCTTTATTTGGACAGGACAGCTTAAGAGAGACAGAGAATATGGGGGAGAGGGAGTAGGGGAACACATGCACCAAACAGTGCTGAGAACTGGACCAAAGCCTCTTTATTTGAGCACCCGAAATAACCACGGAGCTAAACGGGCACCCAACTAGGTCTTGAGTTTATGAAGACTTTTCAACTGTGATATGGACTGGTTTTGTTTTAGCCTGCACAAGGAGTAAAAAATCTGTCTATTACAATATAATATTGTCTATATTATACAATAATATAGTTTTACCTGTTTAGGCAATCATAAACACTAGTTGCAATTACTAATTACTGCTCGTAATGTTTCCTAGCACTAATATTCCCACTTGGGGTGCATTGTTCGGACAGTAGCCCCTTTTAAACAGCCTGTTTAATACAGGACGTTTTGCCCTTTTACCAGAATCAGCAGTTGAGACATGGGCAGAACAATTCTGGTGTAAATTGTGGAGGAAAAAGTCGTAAATGTGCATCTCTCAATGCTGGTGTAAAATCTCACACCATGAGCAGAAAACATGTTGTTTTGTTCAGTGTTTAAAACAAAGATGATGCAATGGTAGAGCTTTGTTGCAGTTCTGTTGTAAAAATCACTGTTTCAGTGGGGCATTATGTAGTTTTAGAATTGACTATGTCCTTATGTAGCTGAACTAAAAGCTCCCTGATATGCTACATATCATGATACTTAAATCAATAGATTTTTGTAAACCCACAGCCCAGTGCAGGGGAGGAGAGGAGTTTGCATTTAGGGCACTTGTTTGCTAATCCAGCCCCCTGTTCACCCATCCAAAGATGCCTAATCTCTCCATTATTTACTCCCTCTGTGTGAAAAGTCTCCATCCAGCCATTAGGCTCCACAGCGTGCACACGGGAGCTCACGTGCCCATTGTTTGCCCCGCTCAGGTCCATCAGCACCACGGCTGATTTATTTGGCTCCCGCTCCTCTGCGCTCAGGGATCTAGTTTCTGCCCGGCTATTATGTGGCGCCCCGGAAGCTGCAGCCAGTGTCTAATGGTTACAGCACAGGAGAAGAAAATCATTCATCGCCATTAGATTACAGCCACACTGATTCATGGGTATTGGTATTGGCCCGCTCTAATGGGAATCAGACGAGGAGTTGGATAGCTTTTGTGTGTACAGTGCAGTTAGTATCGTGCTACCTAGCTTTGGAGGATGGATGGTTGTTTTCACAGAAAGAGTCGGCGTCATTAGAGAGGATGATGATAAATTGCTGCTAAGTGTCTCTGTCAGTCGAGACATTGTCCATACGTCCATTATCCATCAGTTTAAATGTGGTTAAGATAACTGCTGCACTTCTGTTTATGGCTTCAGTTCTGAGATATCTGGAGTTTATCTAATGCACTCACTTGTTTGTCTCCTCCTCTGTAGTGATGTTTCATGGCCCGCCACCAGCCAAGATCAAACGAGAGCTGACCCCCTCCAAAGAGCTCTCTCCCTGCCGCCAAGACCGCAGTCCCATGCCCTACGGAGAGAAGTGCCTTTACAGCTACAGGTAAGAGCGGTGTAATCACATTAAGAGTTCACCTGGAGCATGACTATGTATTGATCGTCCCACTCTGCCTTTTCTCTCCTCCACAGTGCCTGTGACAGGAAGCCCACTCCAGGGTTCAAGCCATTAACTCCCCCCTCCACACCTGTGTCTCCCTGTGGCCCCACCAGCACAGCAGTAACGCACCCCCTGAGCGAGCAGACCCCCCCTCCACCTCATCCCCACGTAGCCAACCCAAATGCAGGGCCACGTGCCGTTCATGTACAGCAGCCGCTCACAGCAAATGCCAGCTCAGCCAGCCAACAGGCCCTCCCAGTCCACAGCCACACCCCACCCTTCGTGGTGCCCTGTGCACCAATCAGCCAGGATGCCAACACCTTCACACCTGAGCACAGGTTTGTGTTCATACTTTCTCTTTTAAGCTTTTTAGCTTCCTGTTAAGTATCAGTCAGAAACCTTATCTTGGGCCCAGTAACAATCCAGCTACAATTTTTTTTAAGTTCTCATCCAGGTTCAGCCCTTAAAATGGAGATACATGGGTTAAAATCTTAATTTGTCAGCATTTAAGAATGTGTTTTTTTAATTTTCACACATGGGTTTTTTCGAAGTTGCACTTGCAAATATTCATTTACATCAGTGCTGCACAAATATTCAAGATGCGATAGACTGTGCATTTATATAATCGCATAAAAGGTGACAATTATTTTAGTATTCAGTAGTACTTGACAGGTTTACAAAAATGTCTGCAGAAAGGCCTTTAAGCTTTAAAGCTTGAATTATAAACTGCAGCTTCTCAGAAATGCAACCCTTGCCAACTAAAGTGAATATTCCTTTGCATCTTCATAAGATAATTCAATGGATTTTTACATTTTTGCACAACTGTTTACAAACATTTGTTATTTACTAGCAGTTATTTTACATGTTAACACTCGAGCGAAAACATCCAGTTTCTATGTCAAAGGTAGAAATACCAAATGGCCTATTTCCCTTATTTTTGAAATATATCCATGAAATGAAAATGGAGGCATCTTTTTGATAAATACAGCTTATAGAAAACTATTAGAAGCAATTCCTCAAATCAAATCAAGAAGTAAGAACAGATGGCAGAGTTCAGCAGCATCTTGACTCATCATTTTTGGTCATTGTTTTGATTCAGAGCTCCTTGGTACCAACTTGCATCCTGCATGTTTAGATCTTGTCAAAAGTGCAAAGGAGGACTAACTAAGGAGATGATAAAATCTGTGAAAGTCTTAATCTCATTGTCTTCTGTCTGTCCCATCATCTGTAGGTTCCAGAGGCAGATGTCAGAGCCTTGTCTACCTTTCCCGCCGTCAGACAGCCAAGGACGACCCCAGTTCCTACCGCAGGTTCCCAGCAGCAACAACAGTTTGCCACGAGACAGCCGGCCACCGTACCACCGGCAGATGTCAGAGCCGCTGGTAGCCGTGCCTCCACCACAGGGGTTCAAACAAGAACTCATCGACCCACGATACACAGAGCAGGGCGTCCCCACCATGGGCCCTCCTGTCCCTCCGTCGGGGCCACCACGCCAGGTTGGGTTCCACCCCATGGCCATCAAGCAAGAGCCAAGAGACTTCTGCTTCGATTCTGGTGAGTAAATCGAGCCTGAAGTTGCATCTAATTGTTGTTTTCACTTGGTGGCCATTTTTCTCTGATATCACACTAAGGATTGGGTGTTGAAAGGTGCTGAAAAGGCAGAATATCTGACAAATCTCCAGAAATTCATGGATTGTACACTCAGTAATGCAAAACCTAAGTTAAGTGCATTGTTACATTTGGATATTGCACTAAAAGAAGCTATGAAAAGGAGAATTTGGGTACTCATAGTCATAATAGGTTGCCAGTTATTATGTACCTTATTTTTCATCCTTTTAGCCAATTTGAAAATGGTGCAACAAGTGTTACGTCCTTCTTAATGACATCCAATTTGCACTGAACTATGATATGGACACCAAAATGGCCATTATTGAGGTAAATTCTGTTGAAAACATGTTGGAATCAGGTTCTAAATGCACAATATCTAGAAGCAAAATAAGAGTCCAGCAACAAGTGTTAGAAATGATTTAAATGACGATGCAGTAACAATATCAAACTTTAATTGAAGAAGATTTTTGGTGACATCTGGGTTGACTCTGACTGCAAAAAAACCCTTCACTTTTGAACCAGTTTTGAGCGCCTTTTAAATGTAAAAATGCAGGCCAGAGAGCTTTCTATTTCACTGGCAGGTCCAAAGCCATCTGTGGGAAAGTCATTGTCTCATTTTGTGTGCAAGTAGAGCAGGCTGAAGGTGGGGAATGTGCCTTTCCATGTTTGCTCTGGGCACCAACACATGCCTGTGAGTTTTAGCGCTGAACGCACAGGTGCTCATTTCACACACTCACTTTGAAAGCCCTAATCTGCATCATTCCTCCAGAGTCACACCAGCAAAGTAAAAGTGGGTCTTTTAGCTCAGCCTAAGCCTCCAAGGGCAAAAAGTAAATGGGTCACTCCTCCAGCCAGGTGCACAGAGCCTCTTCTCTGAGCCTACCTGGAATAGATCTAGGCCAACGCCTGCAGAGTGCTTAGTGACCTGCAGTACGACCATTGATTAGAAGAAGCCTGGAAAATCTGACAGAACACAAAAGGGGCCAAATGGTGCCCGTCCTCTCCACAAGGCCTCATCCTGGCAGTGATGGCTGTTTGTCCACGTGGTGCAAAGCAAACAAGGCCGAGCCACTGTCGGGGCATTGTTTGATCCCAACGCCCACACACCCAGCTGTTGTCCCCTCGCTCTCATGCATTTACATCCCTTTTCCCTGAAACTCGCCACTCTTTTTCATCTTTCCAATCGCTCTCATATACTCTCATTCCTTTCCTGCCGACTGGTTGGTGACCGGCTGGCCCGGGCAGTGATGTAATGACAAATCCTCTTAGCTTCTTATGGCCTTTAAATACCTACGTCACTAGGGACTAGCATCTCTAGATGGACGGGAGAAGTGCCTGTTCGGCATTCCAACATGGAACATGTTGTTACGGCAGTGTGGGTGGTCTGCACACGTCAACAAAACCAGTTATGAGGACATAAAACAGCAATTTATTTTAATCCAAGCGTTATAAACCCACATTATGATAACTGCTACAGTACCTCGGCAACTAAAACAGAGGTCTTAGGCAGCCAGTTTTGGGTAATTTTTACTTTCCAAAGATTGCAGGCAAAATCCTTTAGTCTGGCTTAAATGTTCAGTTATTGCTCATGCAAGAAGAAAAGTAGCACAAAATCTCAACAGCTGTCATGATTTTCTGTTAAATACTCACTGGGTAGCTCTCTGCTTCGCTAGCAAATCCATTTCACCATGTTAGTGATTGTCACAGCATGTTGACAAAATCTTAAAAATAAGACACTGAACTGTCAAATATTTTTATTTTTTACATTCAATTTACTTTATAGTTGCAGATCAGTTTTATTTGCTAATGTTTGCTTATTGGTGCATATGTTCTTACATCTTATTCGAAAAAGCACAGGAGAAATATAAAAATCAAGGTTGTTAAAAACACAAGATTTGTCATTTTAGATAAATGAGACTAAATATATCCTTTCTGGTGCTACAGCAACCAAACATAGGGTACATTCTTGTTTTTAATTTGCAAAAATTTGAGGCCAGCTCCCTTTATCAATCTTGAATATTCAGTCTAATCTCATGCAAGTATAAAAGTTGCACACAATCTCAATGCAAGCCATAAAGTTCCCCTAAATGCTCACGGGGTGGTTTTTGACTTCCCTGGCAAATCCATTTCCAGTTGTGGGAAAGTGGTTGTCTTGCTTGTTTGCCAGAAGAGCACAAAATCTTAAAAATGAGGACCTTGAAGTGTTAAAATGGTAATATTTCATATTAAATTCATTCTGGTAAGAGTTTAAAATCAGTTTCCTTTCCAAAAATCCTGTTATGTGCTCACTGATGTAGCTATTCTTACAGTTTATTCAAAAAACATGTCAGAAAAATAAAAGTCCTTTTTAATGATACTATTTTGTAATTGTAGATACCATACTCATAAAAATTAGACTATTGATGCCTTATTTGGTACTACAGCAACAAAATAGGGTAATTCTGTGTTAATTATCAAAAAATTGCCAGCAAGGTTCTCTCCATGTCTCTATGTTTATCTGGCTTACTCTTAATATTGAAACTTCATCATCCAAGAGTAGAAATAGCAGAGTATCCTCACATTAAGGGCCTTTAACCATCAAGTTTTTCAATGTTCTACATTAAGTCTTCTTTGTTAGACTCGCAGAGTAGTTTATTTTGCAACTAAATCCTGTAATTTGCTTATTGATACAGCTCCTCTAACATCTCTTTTTAAAAAACACAGCTCAGTTATAAAAGTAGAGGTTGTCACAATACCATACTGGAAAACATTTGACTCTATATTAATACTAATTCGTCACAGGCCTTTTAGTTAGGATTAAAAACAGTTGGCAATCTTCTCTCCATGTCGTCTTGTTTGTCTGGCTTAATCTGAATATTTGTTTTTTTCTCATGCAAGAGTAAGAGGAGCACAAAATACTTATATTTAGGACCTTGAGCCATCATATGTTTTCGAACTGTCTTTAAATATAGTTGGTAACAGCTGCAGGTTGTTTATCTTGCAAACAATTTAATGAATAACCCCGTTGTTGCAGCCCTGCTTGTATCCATATGACAACGAATAAACAAAGAATAACAGTAAATATTATAATTTATTTATTTAATGGGAAATAAACTGTGAAAAGTTGTCTGTTGTGAACAGAAGTGAGGATTTTCTGAAATAACATGGATTAGAAGTAGAAAATTAAAAAAGAGGGGCGAGGATATTTAAGTTAAATTTCTACCTACTCCTGTTTTTGGACATTCTTACTTTTGTTTTGCCTGTTTTTACCCTTATACTCATACAAAACAGAAATTTTGTGGTATCTCTGATACCAGATTTGTAATTTTTTAAACAAAAAGAGCATAAATTAAACAGTATTGATACCAGTTTTGATACCATGCCAACAAATGTTGAATTTGCAGGCACCTAAAATTGGGTAGTTTCTTGTTTTGATTACCAGAAACACAGGCAAAGTCATGCATGTCTCTGTTGCACAAATACATTGGCAAAGATTCAATATGCAGCACTTCGTGTGCTTTTAAGACATAAACATAACTCTTGACACTTCATGAGCCATCAAAAGGACTAACAAACTGTTCAGAAATGAACTACAGTCCCCTTTGCTCATATTGCAGCAACTTGCAGTAAAAACATGATTAAAAATCTCTAGTTTTGTACTACAAGGTTGCTGGTCATTGAAGTAAACAGAAACAACATTTAGCTAAGTGTCAAAGATTTAACCACCTTAATAGCGAGAATGGCATCCTTAATGCATAGTAAAACAGTTTTAAGCACATAATACTGATCAGTTTCTTGCTTTTAATCACCGAAGATTCCACCAAGAACTGCTGCACACTGACAGCCTCAATCAGCATATCTCTGATTGTAGTCTTTTGTTCCCTGCATGTTAAAATGTGATGCAACCTCCAGCAGACGTCTCCTAAAAAGAAGACATGACTTTAGGAAACACTTCCCAAAGATTGATCTCTGCTCATCTTATCAGCAGACAGGAAACAGAATAAAATGCGGGGGCGGGACGGCTCTGCAGGGACTCTGAGAACAGAAGACAGACTCCGAGCCTCAGGGGTGGAGGACTGGTGTAACTCGATTGTCATTGAGATTTAAAACAGCAGCCATGGTGCTAATCTTATTTACAAGCTGGGTGGACATGGGAGGGATGTCGTGTGCTGCTCTCTGATCCCGGCTGTGTGGGGGTGTTTGGGATCAGGCATATTTTAGGCCAGCTGTTTGAGCTAAAGGCCGGTGGTGGCCACGGATAAGGGGCTGTCATGGAGATTTTATGTCCATAGTGTCACAAAACTCAATTTTGAGGCTTTGGCCTGCAGAGGCTGACACATAAATCACCTCACTGATGTTTAGATTAAATCGATCTGGCAGCAAAGATAAAACACGAAAAAAAAAAATTTTGAGGCACTGAAACATCAAAACACAGACCTGAAATAAGAACTCTTCCAGATGTTGATGGGATAAATAATTTATTTTCAAGAGAGGAAAACATCATATCAGGTCATGTATCTTAAAGATAATAATAATGATGATAAATATGAAGTTATTGCAGATTTGAAATAACATTATGGCGATTATGAAAGTTAATCCCCAGTATGCTGATGTGATATCGACGCCCCTGCGATGCTTCGCCCTCACTATGAACATCACAGAGGCATGGACAAGATGATCCTCTCTCTGTCCCATCTTCAGAAAAAGTAACAGAGGCAAAAACAGGGCCAGGAAGTGTCCATTTTCTGCTGCGCTCTTTCACTTTCCGGTAAAACTGAAAAGCACTTTGTCATCATGCCATCACTGTACTAGTATGAACTTCTTAGGCGTGAGGACAGTGGAACTTCAATAGGGTGCAACCCATGCAAATGCATAGTGAAAACACTTGAAGACTAATGTCTAGTGGTTATAAACCTGAATGAGTAATGCAGTTAAAAAACTGCACAGTGTAATGGCTGCCCATGCAGGCCTAATGACCAATTCTCTTGACCTTTGACCTCCAAAATTGAGACAGTTAATCCTTGAGTCAAAGTAGATGCTGATACAAAGAAAACCCACCAAAGCATTCTTGAGATATCAAGCTCACCAGAGAGACCCACGTGGACAGAGAACTTGAAAACACAATGCCTCCAGCCTCTGCTATCAGAGGCATAAAGAGCTAAAAAGTAAAAACAAATGCAAATACCATATTTATGATTGATAAAACAGAAAAACGACACAAATGAGTGGTTTATAAAAACAGTTGAACATAATCTAATATGATAAAATCAGGTAAATAAGCACTCAGGCAAACCAAGAAATACCAAGTTGATGTAAGATGACAGCTACCTGATATCAGATGGTAAAATCAGCCTATAAATCCATGCAAGTTTGTCAACAAAACCCCACTCTTAGCGCTCTCTGCAGCACAGCAATTGTTAACATCATTGTAATGGTAAAAACTAAGTACAAGGGTACTGCAGGGTCTTAAAAGTCTTCAAATCAAGGCTTTAAAAGGCACTGGTTAAAGCTCAGCTTGTGGAGAAGACCCCATATTCAGATGTAGTTCTGGTGCTATTGGTTAATGTCTTCCTCCACTCTCTCCCCCTGTATTTTCTGTCTCTCTTCAGCTGTTGTATCTAAATAGATATAAAAGCCCCCAAGAATATCCTTTAAAAATCAAGGCATTAGAAGTCTTAAATTTCATTGACAAAGGTCTTAATTTCATAGCTAGCAAGACAGAAGAAAATGGTAATATACCAGTGTAAAGCTCATACATTTTAGTATTTATATGCATTTTTGACCCTTCCTTTGTTGTATGAAAATAGATCCAGATGTGTTTTAACAATCACTATACTTCCATGTAGGGTTGTGAACCATCTTGTATTAGCCAGGATGTTTGGTATTATGAACTGAGTTTGATTGTCCTGGGTGGGACGCCCCTTGTTCCGCACAATGCGTTTTTTCCTCTGTGATCACTCAACCACACTTAACTGATCCTAGATCAGATCTTTTGGCAATGGTATCAGCCATGCAGTGTTCACATCTATGAAATGACACCTCTCCTTTGCATCAGATTGCAAAAACAGCATCAAAGGTGCTGAAGAAGTTTGGTTCATGGCTGTTGCTGTTAGGTAGGGATAAAAATGCGGATAAAACATTACAAAATGAAAGAAATTGTTAGTTTAGGGATCATTTTTGCTGGTAAAAGAGGTTTATTTATACAAACTTGCATAGTAATAAGGTTCCATTGAGAGCAGCCATGCATTACTAAAAAAGCTGTCAAGCCTGCTTCATATTGTCCTTTGCATTTAAATAGATGTTAGAAATTGCATCTGCAAGAGGGTGCAGTCACACTTCACTTTACCTGCTCTGTGTCAGACTAAATCTGTGTCCTGTAACTTGGCTTGCAACTACCAAATATATGCTAAAAGTTAATAAACAATGCACAAAATCCTTTTGCAAAAAGCACTGGCATTTTCTGTTTTTTTTTCTTCTTTGTTATGTTTTGCTGGTATGACTCTGAAGCATCACTGCTTACAACATTTGGTGTGTACCCTCTTGAAAACAGGCATTAGACAGGATAAACAAGCCTTTAAGTGGTCTTAAAAGGTCCTAAAAAGTCTTAATTTAACTAAAGAAACTACTGGTTATTGTTTTTGTAAAAGCTTTTAGTATATTTGTTGTATCTGCGCTGGGTCCATGCTTATTAAAGCTTTCAAACTGGACTTTATGTGGGTCGCAGTATTTTTAATCAGTTAAATTCTCCCCTTCTATATCAGTAACAGTGTCATAAATCCCTTATGAGCCTTTAGCCTCCTCTATTCACAGACCCACACAGTGGTTAAGTATCAAAGCCATGTATCTTTGCACACAGTGGCAGGGATCCAAATATATCTGTCAGCTGCGAGGTGGATTTTGACGTATTACACATCTGATATGACAGTGAGGGTGTCTCTGGTCTAAATTTACCCTCTCTTCTTCTTCTTTGTTTACAGAAGTGCCTAACTGTCAGTCATCGTTCGGGAGAGCGGGGAGCTTCTACCAAAATAACCATGAAAGTAAGTTCTCATTATTCTCTCCCTTTTTAAGTCCCAGGTGTTTAAATGATTGCATTAGTGATGTCCGTCTCTCCACGGCCCTGGATCTTATCGAGCGGCTGAAAGCTCTGCTCAGTGATAGCCGGCTGGGAGAGTGGCGTTAAAGTGACAGCTCAGGGGAAAGCGAATCTATCAATGGATGCTGTGTAGCTGCAGCTGGCAGCGGCTCAGCACAATACAAGCCTTCCAGTCTTGGGAGGCTGCCCGGCTATATTGCTTTGCATGCAGTTTGGATCTCTGGTCGCTGGCCTTTACGTCAGAAGAAAAGCCAAGTTCCCACGCTTTATATGCTGCTTAGATTCTCCCGATTAATGTTGCTTTCTTCTGTTTTTCCATCGCAGGTTTTCCCTTCGACAGAGATCATCAGCTGTACTTTGACGACACCTGTGTGGTTCCTGAGAGATTAGAAGGTGAGGATTTAAACAAAAAAAGGAAGCAAACACTCAACCAAAAGAGCTCGATACTGTGAGCTGTTTCAGAGGCTGAAACTAGTCTTCAGCTTGTGGTGCATAATGAACAGCAAGTCCACTTCACAGTCACCATCTGGCAGGAATTTCTCACCACACTGCGGCCTCAAAGCAGCGCAGATCTGACTGACACTTTTATTTTTCTTCTCTTGCTCCCCTTCTGCCTCTTTTTACGTCTCTGAGCTCCATTCTGCTCTGGTGAAATTGGATTTTCTTATTTTTTGGCACACTTCAACAAAAAACTAACTAGAAAGACACAGTGCAAGGGGAGGTTAGAAAGCAGGGATGCCATAATTTTGCCATACAGTAAGATAGATAACCATACCAAAAAAAGGAACAATTATTTGAGAAATTCTGGTAATAAATACCCCAAAACTACTGGCAAATTTCTACACATTGGCAGTGTTTCAGGGACAAATGTTGCCTAAGTTTTTGTGCAGTATGGAAAATGTGCAGGACTTTCCCTGCAGTTGTTGATAGATGAATAAAACACCCTCCTTTTTTGGCACTTTTTAATACCAAGTCACTTAACAGCTACAATTGTACGACTGAAAGTACGTATTATTGATTAATGATGATTTGTCAAGTTTAAGACAAAATATATATTACCTCTAAATCTGAGTACTTTGAGTTGGCATTCCTCTTTTTGGGGTAGTTAAAGCATAGATGTCAAATGTATATTTTTATAAAACTATGTAAATTGGATATTTTGCTACAATTTTGTCATTTGTAATAGGAAATAAGACATTCGGGGTATTTTGGACAAAGACATTTTGTTAGGTGAATTGGGGACTCTTCTAGCCCTGTGATTGGCTGGCAACCAGTGCAAGGTGTAACTCATCTTTTGCCCGGTGATACTTAGGATAGACTCCCAGCTATCCCTGTGACCCCAAATGGGCCACAGGGGACAGTTGGATTACACATAATCAGTTGACAGAAATTTGCCTGCAATTTTGGATGGATTCAGTTCTATTAGGTGATCATAGATGACACTCTGACGTACTGTATATGTCATTTTTTTTTTAAAGATAATGTTCTTATCAGGGCTATAATCATTAAAATAAGAAAGATTGTTTTCTTTTAAACACATGGAATCAAGAAAGTATCAAAGTATCGCAAATGTTAAGAACCCTACTATAAAGCATGCAAAGTCAACATGTTTAGAATAAAAGGACGAGGATAAAACTGATGTCAAGCTAAATGCTAATGCTGATTTTCCATTGTTTTTTGTCTTGCAGGTAAAGTAAAACAGGAGCCCTCAGTGTACCGTGACGGCCCACCCTACCAGCGCCGCGGCTCCCTGCAGCTCTGGCAGTTCCTCGTCACTTTACTGGACGACCCAGCTAATGGTCACTTCATTGCGTGGACCGGCCGTGGCATGGAGTTTAAGCTCATCGAGCCTGAAGAGGTCAGTACTCCCTGTCAGTAACTGCAGGAGAATCTACAGACATGGAATTACAGTTACAGAAGTTTTGCAACAATTTAATTGCCTTTTTTAAAAACTTTCTGGCTTTTCTGCTAGTGGATAGTGGTTAGAGCAGGAAACCAGGGGAAGAAAGTGAGTAATTATGGTCAGGGCCAAACCCAGATGGCCAAATTTGAGGACTACTCTACTTACTTGACTTTACTTCCCCTTACACTTTATTTAAAACCCATAGGTCCATATCAGCGTGAGAAAACATGAGAAATATTAATACAGGACAACAGTGAAAAGACAAAAACACAAAAGTTCAAAGATTCTAAGAAGTTAAAGCACAATTTGAATACCAACAACAGGAATACCTTGTATCTCTGCTTGTGGGCTGAGTAATCAATATTATGATTTCATTTTTTAATTAATTGGCTCATAAATTAGTACATATTTGTCATAGCCTCTATGAACAGAGCATGAATTAACCACATCCAGAACCCAGAAATTAAGTTTTTTGAAGAAAACAAATCACGGTAATTGCTTTAAATCAGTCATATACTACATGGTAAAGTTTGACAGTCAGTCAGACTTGAATTGTGAAGCTTTACTTATACAACGAGCCATAATTGCATGTTGACTTCTTTTGTTTTCTTGAAGTAGAAAGCAAACATGTTACGGTATAGACAGCATCAGGGCATGTGGAAAGTTTTACAGTTTGTTAATCTCATCATCAACATGACTGATAACCATGATTCTTTGTCCTCAGGTTGCTCGTCGCTGGGGCATCCAGAAGAACCGACCTGCCATGAACTACGACAAACTAAGCCGCTCTCTACGCTACTACTACGAGAAGGGCATCATGCAGAAGGTAAAGGCACGTTCACTCTTTTTGTTTTCTCTCCCTCCCTCCCTCCTCCCTGAGAAACATTAGAGCTGCAGAGAGGCTGAAACGGTCTGATGGTCATGTTTGATTACAGCCAACAGGGAATTATCTGATGTAGATTCTTACAACAGCCGGGGGCTAAGTAGTCGAAGTGGATAAGAAGCCTGCAGAATCTGCTTTTACTGAATATATGACTGTTTCATTTAGATTAATCTCCTTCAGGCACATTTCGAGGCGTTTTGTACAAAAGAGCAATACATCAGTTTTAAAATTTGGCTTTATTTGTGCAAAATGTACCGGAACTGCTTCAGCTGACGCGTTAAAGCAGCATTTGTGGGTCTGTAACATATTGAATTATGCTGGCTATACACTGGAGTATTTTGAAACATTCAACAGTTTGTAAAATGTGGGAGACCACCGATGATAAGGACAGTGTTGAACCAATTGTTAACATTATAATCCACTGAATGCAAGCAGTAAAACACCTGCTGTTTGAAGTAACAACTTCACAGTTCAGACTCAATCAGCATGAAATAGCTCACAGAAATTGTGTGATTAAACGTACATTCAGAAGAAAAACAAACATGGCGGATAATTAACATCGGCAGCTCAGCACTCGATGCCATTTCCAGACAAGCTGCTCTTCTTTTTCAATACTCTGGCTCAAAGGATTAGTTTTGTTCAATGCCCTGTTATAGAACTGTCAAAGTACGCAACATCCAGTCTGATCACTCTGATTGGCTGTTACAGCCACTCAGTTCAAGCCAACCTGACCTGGAAATGAAAATATTGTATTTGATTTTAGTGATTCAGTTCAGGGCTTTGACTTAAATAATTATATAATAAAATGGGCAGTGGTTTAGCTCAGTTAGTAAAGCAGGGACCCATATACAGAGGCTACAGTCTTTGTGTTGGTGAGGATTTCTTGGTAGTAGCCAGGTTTAAACCTTGGTTCAGTTTCTTCCCTGGTTGAGGGACTTACCTGTTACTTTCTTAATTGACTGAAGCAAACATGGACACAAAGTCTGTAATGATCTGGTCCTGGCACCCATTCCCTCCATATTTCCCATCCTTCTTCAGCTGTCCTATAAAATTAAGAGTGGGGTTTGGCTGCAGACAGCTGCTTTCAGACACTTCCTTTTACAGATCACAACTGAGACACCCCCTCTGTCAGGGTGGAAGTGATGCAATTTGCTGGTGCAATGTACTTGCTGTTTTCAGAAATAGATATGCGAACAGTGGGAAGCTTTAGCTGCATTAGCATAGCTTTAGCTGCATTAGCATAGCTTTAGCTAATGCAGCTAAAGCTTGCACAGGGATGTATCAAATTTAGCTATGTTAGTGTTTTTTTATGAAGGACAATCTTTTTTTGATAGCATATTGATTAGTCAGCTTTAAATTAAATGTTTTGTAATTAGGTTTTGCAGGTCAGGTTAGTTACTTTTGATGTAAAAGACTGTTCCTAACCCACCCACTGTGATCTTAACCATTACTTTAGCCAGAAGTGATTTTATTCTGAAAGTTTTTGCATGTATTTCCACCCTGACAGTGGTGGTGTCTGACAGTAGTGGTCTGAAGCCAGGGTGTCTTGCAAGTAAAGGACAATAACTGGTCGCTTGTGTTGGGCTACACACCAGTGATTGTTTTGGGAGGATAGCATTGGCCAGATTCCATATCTGTTATCAGGCATAATCAATCTAGCAAGGCAATAAGCTGATGTGCTTGCTTTCAGTGAGAGAATGACCAGATGAATCTACGCCATTTGAGAGGAAAGACGTAGTAGCTACAAGCCAGGTGTAGTTGAAGTGACTGCTAGCCTGTAAACAATGCCGGCTGGTAAAAAAGAGCAGACATGATGCAGCTATAGAGGCAGTTCTATTGGTACTGGATGTTTCTTTAATAAAAGGACAGCAAAAAACACACTGAAAGGTTTCCTTGGTGGAAAAAAGGAGTTTGATTCACTAACAGGCTCCACTGATGGTGAAAATTTTTAAGGCTACCTGTCAAGCTTCATGGTGGCACATGTCTATTTTATATTGTTTGTTGCTCTGATTGGCCATGGATGAATGCGACTGACGGAACGGCCAGTCCACCGTCTATGGGTTGCTGCCTAGATGGATAGGATGTTTTGCATGCACTCATATTATGGATAATTGAATAATCTGAGAGTTTGATGCCGGTTTCAATAATCTCTTTCATCTCTTATTCCAGGTGGCAGGTGAGAGGTACGTGTACAAGTTTGTGTGCGACCCTGAGGCTCTCTTCTCCATGGCCTTCCCTGACAACCAGAGGCCCAACCTGAAGGTGGACCCTGACAGCCTGCCGGGTCTGGATGATGACACGGTGCCCCTCACCCACTACGAAGACACTGCCCCCTACCTGCTGGACGCGGCGGAGCAGTGCGCGGCCGGCCTGCCCTTCCCAGACGGCTACGGCTACTAACAACTGTCGTCCCCACCACACTTATCTACATGCAAAAACACTCCCTCGATGCCCACTCTGGACCTGCTGAGCTGCGAGGAAGCTAAACCTCACGCTCTTTGCTCCCTCTCCTGCTCCCTGGAAAACCTTCGGAAACTCCGGAAGCTCCCGAGCTACAACGAGGGGGGAAAAAGAAAGGACAGAAACAAGTGGACTCGGTAGCTCTGCCCCGGCTTCCTTAAATAAGACAAGGGGGCTGCTGTTTTCTTCAGAGACCAAACAAAGCGAGGCCGCCAACTTTAAAAAGAACTGACAGCAAGAGATGTTACACATCTGATTTTGTGACAATCTGCTTTTCTTAAAAATGAAACAGAGTAAAATTTAAAATCTAAATTCTATCGTTGCCTTTTTGGGTCCCCTTTCCTGCATTTTCACTTCACCACATCTTAACTGAAGATCCGTTAAAGGGCTTTAATTTGCAAAAACGGATTAACAAGAAAACCACAGCATATTCTAACCCCACAGATGACTTTGTTTTCTGTAGATAGGACTTCTTTTTCTTTTAAATATGCCAGCTGTTTGTAGAATTTCGTTGAGACCCAGGACTCTCAGGTTTCTGGGGCGTTGCTGTATTTTCAGGCTAGTCGGTCAGGCTGCTCTCTCTCTCTCTCTCGTGTAAATGTTACGTTATTTTAATCGTACCTACCTACCGCTCCGTGTAAGAGATTGTATCTGCTTCCCTTTAGAGACTGAGAGTCTTTACAGTACAGTACACTCCTCTATATCATGTTTGTTCTCACTGCTGGGTCCTTTTCTATCGAGATGATAAGCACTCCATCTCCTCTGTTTTCAAAAGGGACACACAAGTACATATTTTCCCATTAAAACGCCTAAGATTATATATGATAAAAGTTGATTTTGCTCCCTTTCTTTTGTATTCCCGTCTGGGTGCTTCATGTTTCCTTGGCAGTGTACTAGTTCCTCTGATGCCCCAGTATGGCCGGAGCATCGGGACGTTGCATGCAAAAAAAATCAGAAGGGTTTTTTGACGTTTTGACGACCCGTTTTTTGGACACCTTCTCTGCCAGTCACAACCAGAGACTTCTGCTTCTCTTTGCATGGTGTAAGTGTCCACTAACATATCGCTTTACTGTCTTTGGACAAAGAAGATATTTGTGATATTCTCTGCAGTTTTATTTTTGTGTTCTTTATGTATGTTTCTGAACCGGGGCAAAGACAAAACGTATATAAAAGTATATATTTTTGCTATAAGGCTGCATTTGTTTTGATTTTGATGTATAAGCTGTATAGTTCTGCCTCTAATAGAAATGTACCTTTTTAAAAAACAATCCTTACGACGCTCCTCATGCAGACTGTTTCTTTAAGAGGCCTCTGTGTTCAGCTTTGAGTTAGATGTTTGAAAAAGGCCAGAGTTCCAGCGAAGGCCACGGATATTATCATGGGATCGAGCCCGAGCACAGAGGAGTCTGCTCTTGTATAGGCTTCAGCCCCCCCTCCTCCCCTCCCCTCCCTCACAATGTGTTTCTTACACTGCTGAGTTTATGATAATCTGTACTGGGTACAATAAACGGTCCTTTATGCTTCACTGCCTGCAGTCCTGGTGTGTTTCATCATTTTTTTCTTCCTCCTGCGTGCAGTCGGCCGGTCAGCTGACGGGCTGCTGTGGTCTGGCAGTCACTCTGCTTGACCTGGCTGATTTCATGAGTCACATGCTTCTGACTCTTTTCTGTGTTTCTGAGTAAATGATTACTCTCTCTTAACCTGAGGCCTGACTGTTTGAGCAACATCTGCTAAAACTGTGTACGAGGAAAAACACTGATCACTGCAGAAAAGTGAAACCAAGATCAACAAACAATAAAAATCTTTAAAAATCCCAAGATCCCAACTTTATACTTAAAGCAACATCTGGTGTGATAAACTACTGATTCATAATCTCAGAAACTGTAAATAAGATTTTATAGAGGTTTAAAATGACTTTAGAAGTTCAAAAGGACTAAATGAAAGTCTGTCTAATTTGTATAATTTCATGGAAAAAACATCTCATGACATCTATTGCAACCCACTTTAAATTGCTTAGCTCAGATAAAGATCAAATTTCAAGATATAAACCACAAAAATAAGGCCAGAATTGCTTGTAGTTACTTTAATCAACAACTGTTTTAAGGAACTAAAAGGGACCTCTGCATATTAACCCCATTAGATCTACATTTGTGTATTTTATATGAATGTTGTACAAAAAACACTAGATTTCTATATAATGAGAAAACATTTACAAAAAGATGGTGTAAGGGGTTCGAGGTCCCATGAAACATGCTGATCCTAGGGGGTTCAAGGACAGCTAAAATGTAAAACTTTAAGGCTTAAATGGTTCAAAGCCTCTTGAAATATAAGGGTTTAAGACTTGGGGCTTCAAAGACAATTCAAGGCTTGGGAGAGGGCTTAAAGACCCATTAAGTCTTAGGTGTTCAAGACCACATAAAAGACAAGAATCATGAATCCAAGGCCCCATTAAACAAAAAGTTCCCCATGTTAGATATAAAGGTTCAAGATCATGGAGGTTCAAGGGCAGAAAAAGTGTAAGAATTCAAGAATCAAGAGGTTTGAAAAGTCCAGGACCCTGGGGGTTCCATGCCCATGTAAAATTTTAAAGGCCAGACAAAGAGAAAGAATTTGAATCTCAAGTGGCTAAAGTACCCATGAAGTATAAGGATTCAAGACCCTGAAGGTTCAAGGCCAGATAAAGTGTAAGATTTCAAGACCCAAGGGGTATATAAGGGTAGGTTCAAGGTCAGATATAGTATAAGAAATCAAAGCCCTGTAAAACACAAAGGTTCTAGTCAAGGCCCCAGATATACAGGGGTTTAAGGCCCCATAAAATGTAAGGATCAAATGCCTTAAGAAATATAAAGTTTCAAGCCAAGGCCTCACAAAATTTAAGGGTTCAAGGCCCACTGAATTCTAAGATTCAATGCCAGGTATTAAAAGAGTTTATGACCCTGTGATAGTAAAGTGTTCAAGGCCCTAAGAAATCTATGAATGTATTGCCTTGTGAAAGATAGGGTCCAAGGCAAGGCCTCATAAAATGTGAGGGCTCAAGTCACCCTGAAATATAAGAGCTTAAGTTCCTATTAAAGTCCTAGGCCTTAGTGATGCTAGGCCCCATGTCAAATAAACATGTTCAACACCTTGGGGTTCAGTACCAGATAAAGTGTAAGAATTTAAGGCCCAATAAACCACTCAGGTTCAAGCCAAGCCCCGGGTATATTAGGGTTTAAGTAAATCTAAGAATTAAAGGCCCTATGAGCTATAAGGATTTAAGCCAATGCCTCATGAATTTGACAGGTCCAAGGCCCTGGTAAATATAAAGTCCAAGGCCTTGGGTGTTCAACAATCCATGCAGAAAAATAAAGTTTTTCATAAAGACCTTGGGGTTCAAGGCCACATGAAGTCAAAGAACTGATATCCCATTATGGTCTAAGCCAAAGCCCCATAAAATTTTAGGGTTCAAGGCCCTCGAAATAAAAGGTTCATGGGCCCCATAAAATATAAGGAGATAGGAGTTCAAGGTTCATTAAGCCTGGTTGTTGGACTTTTATCTTGATACATTTCGTATTTAAATGTCTAATTATAGCTTAGTTGTGTGAAAGAACTTCTGGTTCATCTGTGGATGAATGGTTCTATATGGATAAATGAACCTCTCCTTGGATGATTTCCATTTTTCCTTGAGGCCTGTATTGTCATTTTCAGTGTCTAGTTCGTAATTAAAGTATGCGGTTAAATGTTCTTGTGCTGTATCCTGACAGTTTCGGATTCTTGATAAAAGTGAGAAGCTTTAGACTTTGTTCGCATGGCCGTCAGCTCTCTGCTTTGTGTTGAGTCAGAGTCTTATCAAACCACAGAGTGTAAAAGCCGAGCTCTGGTCTCCTCTAACACAGCCTGGCAGGCAACTTCCCATTGATTGAGAGCGCAGAGTGCCTTTGAATGCTATGAAAGACCTTTTAGTGCACTCATGGGAGGTGCCCTGCCCTGATAGATTGTGTTTATGTGTGAATGTAGTCGCCTTCGGCACTCACAACAGATTTTCTTTTTTTTTTTTTTTTTTTTTTAGCTGTACTCTTTTTCTCCTCTTTGTGTTCTGATTATTCTTTCAGCAGAGTCAGAGGAGGTGTATGAGTCGCTGGGAACATGATATGATGAAGACCCAGGTTGATCATGGCAATGCTTGGCAATGGAAGACCCAGAACAAGCTGGATGGATTATCGACCCTTTCTAACCTAGGATCACACCAGAATGCCCCGGCTGGAGTTGAAAACATCATTTGAGAGGGAATATTTGTGTTGACTTCTTTTCCTGAAGCCACTGTGATGGATGGATGGATGGATGGATGGATGGATGGATGGATGGATGACTGGATGGATGGATGGATGGATGGATGGATGGATGGATGGGTGGATAGATGGATGGATGGATGGATGGATGGATGGATGGATGGATGGATGGGTGGATAGATGGATGGATGGATGGATGTGTGGGCAGATGGATGGATGGATGGATGGATGGATGGATGGATGGATGGATGGATGGATGGATGATGGATGGATGGGAATTCCCTGATTGCAGTGAATGTGCCTCAAGTGATTGAGGTCTAAAGACCCCTGTGTCTGGAAGGTCCAGTCCCTGGTTCATCAGTATTCCTGGCTACCATTACACCACAAAGACAAAGGAACACGACAGTATAAGTCGGGGGATGGAGACAGAAAAATCTCCAAGGTCCCGAACATCCCTCAGAGTTCCGTAAAATCCATCATCAGGAAATGAAAGAAATATGGCACATGTATAAATCTGCCTAGATCAGACCATCCTCACAAACTGAGTGAGCATACAAGAAGGAGACTATTGAAAGAGGCCACCAAGACATGTATGACTACTCTGAAGGAGTTAAAAGCTTTAGCAGCTGAGATGGGAGAGACTCTGAATACAACAAATATTGCCCTGATTCTTCACCAGTCAAAGCTTTATGGGAGAGTGGCAAAGAGAAAGTCACTGTTGAAGAAAACACAGATTAAATCTGGACTAGAGTTCACCAAAAGGCATGTGGGAGACTCCAATGTAAAGTGGAAGAAAGTTCTTATGTCTGGCAGACACTAAAACATTGCACATCATCACAAACACACAATCCCCACTGTGAATCACAGTGGTTGCAGCATCATGCTGTGGGAATGCTTCTCAGCCAGTCCTGGAAGGCTTGTAGAGGGTAAAATGAATGCATAAAAATATATGAAAATCCTGGAAGGCAATCTTTTTCAGTTTGCAAGAGAGCTCCTGCTTGGGAGATTTATTTTCCAGCGAGACAGTTAGCTGAAGCATGACATACTTTGTAGAAATCTGTTCTCACTTTGACATTAAAGAGGGGGTTTTGTCTTTTTCTGTCAACAAAACCAAATTATATTGACCAAGATTGATTTATAAAATCAACAGAAGGGTAAAACATCCAAGGGGGTCAATACTTTTTATAGGCACTGTACATGTGGAAACAGTCTGCTTAGGTCTTTCTACTGTAGGAGATATGAGTCTGGTTCTGCCTCAGTTTTATGCCTGCTTAAACACTTTCCATTGTACTAGAACCAGATCTTCAATTATTGAATTTTAATTCATTGCTTTGTCGTTAGAATTGATTACATGATATTTAAGTCTGGTGAGACCAGTAGACCAACACAACCCTAAAGCTTACATAGCTAAAAGTATTATTCTTCTCCAGCTCTTACACCACCCATCCTCCTCCTATCTGCTGTCCACAGTCCAGATTAGGCCATGAGCCCAGTATAATGATCCTGATCCATTTACCGGGAACAATTGAGGCTTTGGAAGCACCCCGTCACCTTGGAAACGCTCCATCACCAATACGGTCTGCTCCTTATCCTCCTGATCCACTGCAGCTCATTGACCTGCCGTGGGTTACCAGTAAGCTGTGTTCTGAGTGGACATATATATGAAATAAGCATCATAAATATCACGCAGAATCAATACCAACACTATTATTGAATGCTTGACCTGTAGGTTTCAGCAGGGAGAGGGGTGGACATGCACAGTCCTTCAACATACATTAAACTATACTGCAGCTCTCTGGTAAATTATTGATCTTGATGTAAGACAAGGAGGCTGGAGCAGTGTGTGGTTTAAATCTTCAAAATACACATTCAGACACAGAGCTTTCATCTACTGTAGTCTGAAGGAGTGAGAAACACTCTTGCTTTGGCTGAGACTACCACTGAGAAATATGGGTCATGCTGCCGGGAAGGGAACAGCACAAATCTTTCACTTTATTTGGCCAACACGCCGTGTTCGCACAATGCTAATTACCATGGTGAGACCTCGCTCCTCAAACTCTGTTGCATAACTGATTTTACACACAAAGAAGCACACACACCACCCACAAGCCACTACTTCCTTCAGATTTCCAGGACAGCTCTGCTGCAGTCTTACATTGAGCATGGCCGCCCTCTAGTGGTTGAAGAGTGCTACTACAATTGACAGATTCAGCAATAGATTTAGTTATACTGGGTAAGGGGCTGGTGCAGGGGTTAGCGCTGTTGCCCCACAGTAAGAAGGTTCCTGGTTTGCTTCCTGGTCAGGGCCTTTCTGTGCAGAGTTTGCATGTTCTCCCTGCACGCGTGGGTTCTCTCCAGGTACTCTGGCTTCCTCCCACCACCAAAACATGCTCCTTATGTTAAGTAGTGACTCTAAAATTGGCTGTGAGTGTGAAAGTGTCTGGTTGTCTGTCTCTATATGTCAGCCGTGTGATTGAGGGTGTAGCCCGCCTCTCACCCAATGAAAGCTGGGATAGGGGCTCCAGCCCCCTGGGGACCACGAACGGGATAAGCGGTATAGAAAATGGATGGATGATTTCTTGCTTCAGTATTCCTCATCAAGAGTCTGATAAAGCCCCTCAAAATCTGCTTTCTGTAGCTCACAGCGTCCATCTGTCCCGTATCATTCCCAATACAATCAAATAATTCTTTTCTAAAATTGTTAAATCCCATTTCCAAAAAAGTTGGGGTGCTGCGTAAAATGCAGATAAAAACAACGCCATATTTGAAATCTCATAAAACCATATTTTATTCACAATAGAACAGAAACAACATAGATGTTGACAGTGAGACATTTTACTATTTAATGAAAAATATTAGCTCGTTTTGAATTGGATGGCAGCAACATATCTCTAAAAAGTAGGGACAGGGCAACAAAAGACTATAAGTGTCACTAGAAAAAACAGCTGTAGGAGCATTTTGAACTAACTGGATTAATTGGCAACAGGTCAGTCACATGACTGGGTACAAAAGGAGCACTTTAGAGAAGCAAAGTCCCTTAGAATTAAAGATGGGCAGAGGCTCACCAATCTGCAACTAAAAATTGTGGAATAATTTCAGAAAAAAATGTTCTTTAAGGTAAATCGTGCAGATATCTCACCATCTATACTCCATAATATCATCAAAAGATATAGAGAATCTGGAGAAATCTCTGTGAGCAAGGGACAAGACTGAAGGTCAATACTGGATGCTGAGGATCTTCAGGCCCTCAGGGGCCATTGCATTAAAAACAGGCATGACTGGGCATCGGAAACCACTGCATGGGCTCAGGAACCCTTCTGTCAACACAGTAGGCTTTGCCATCCACAAATTAAAGTTAAAGCTGTGTCATGCAAAGAAGCAGCCATGTGTGAGCAGGATCCAGAAACACAGCCATCTCCTCTGTACCAAAGCTTATTTAAAAGAAACTGAGGCAAAATGGAAAACTGTTCTGTGGTCATAAGAATCCAAATTTGAAAATCTTGGAAACCACAGATGCTGTGGACTAAAGAGGAGAGGGACCATCCAGCTTGTTAGCATTGTTCAAAAGCCTGCATCTCTGATAGTATGGGGTTGCATTAGTGCCTATGGTGTGTGTAGCTTACACATCTGGAAAGGCACTATCAATACTGAAAAGCAGACAACATATAATCCCATCCAGACAGTGTCTCTTTAGGGAAGGCCTTGTCTGTTTCAGTAAGACGATGCTAAACCACACTCTTATCCCAAGGAGAAGAGTCTGGCTGATGAACTGACCTGCCTGCAGTCCAGACCTTTCACCAGTAGAAAACTTTGGAGCATTACAAAAAGAAGCATTCAGCAAAGAAGACCCAGGACTGTTGAGAAGCTAGGATCCTTCATCAGACAAGAATGGGGCAACATTCCTCTCCATACACTCCAGCAAATGGTCTCCTCATTTACAAGACATTTACAGACTGTTGTTAAAAGAAGAGGGGATGCAACATAATGCAGAATATAAATATAAAAAGTATGATCAAGGAGCAATAGATGAGCTGTACAGATGTGTTGGTTTGTTATTGATGATTTATAATACAATTAAACAAAAGGAGTATAACACACGATGTTCATATATAATAGAAAAGAGAAAGTCTGGCGTTTGTTAATGTAATGCATAAAGTCTGTTTAAAAATGCATTATTCTGTCTGCTGGCTCTGGGGCTCACGAAGAGTCTGTCATGGGGAGGGAGGGGTAACTTGGGGAGGTTTTGTCCTGTTGGACCTCAGCCTCAGGGGGTAGAACCTCAAAACATTCATGCCTGGGGTGAGAAGGCTCAGCTGCATTTCTACCAGCACACCTCAGCATCCTGGAGGTGAAAGAACTCACATAGGCACACATTAAGTCAATTAAAAAGCCAATAGCAACAGGGAAAAACTGTTTTTTTTTTTGTCTAGTACCAAATGGTACAAGAAAATGTTACAAAAAAAGGTGAAAGGACACACTCTTGTGGTGATGCAGTTGAGGCACAAGACCATCTGGCAAGATGCTGCTAGGATCTACAAGTAAAAAAATTCGGCCAACCAACATATAGCAGACCAAAGTTTATGTTGCTGATGCTGTCCAGTTTGTCTGCCACAGTATGAGGTGGTAAACAATTTAAAGCTGAAGAAACTGGGCCCTGGTATAGCTCAGTGGGTGGAGATGGTGACTATACGATGAGACTATAATTCTTGACACACTGGTTGCAGAATTGATCACGATCTGGGTGCATGTTTGGTGCATGTCCTCCCAAACTCTCTCCCCACATTCCTGTCAACTGTCCCATCCAAATAAAGGCAAAATGGCCAAAAATTAAGCTTTAAAACAAGCTGAAGAAAAATCAATAAAAACAGGTCAAACAAACTTCTTCACCCCCTCAAGGTGTGCCATGACTGAGTTTAACTTGGTGCCTATGGCAACTTCAACACAGCAACCTGACCTGCATACAAATCATTAAGGGTCCAGATTTGCCTCCCCTTTATCTAAAAGGGAAAGTCTTTCACATATTTTTCTAGATGACTTAACAACTTGCATTTGAAATTGTTCTAGTGTCGTTTTGGGTTGTTCTGTCTTAAACTTAGGGTCATTGATTTTATGGATACAGAGCTGCTTTTATTTTTAAAGGAAATAAGGAATTTTGGGTGGCTCTATACATGGCATGATCTATACCATAGAACATGGGTGTAGCACGGGGGGAAAAGGATACTGATTACTTGGGCTCACAGTAGGGAGGGGCCCTAGAGGAGCCTGCAATGAAGTGTGTTTTAATTCATTTTTTTTCTTAGTAATTTGTATCATTATTGAATCAAGAGCTAATAAATGAATCGGTCAACAGACTATGATTTGTATCAAATACAATAAAAATCCAATACAAGGGGGGGACATGCTCCTCACTTAAATGGTGTAGTCCAGCGCTGCAAAATAATGCAAGTAAATTTCCTTTAACCATATTGCTCACAAATGGGGAGATTATAGTTCAAAAATACATTAAAACTTATAGATATTTGTAAAAATGACACATCATTTGTTGCTTGGCTAGCCGGTTATGGGGGGCTCTGTGTAATATTCTTTCTGGGGGCCCAAAAAGGTTAGCCACGCCCCTGCCATGGAAAAAGAAACTTTTGATGGATGGAGAATGAAAGAAAGGAATAAAGTAAATCTTTGACAACACAAGACTCAGATGATTTCAGACTTGTCCACTGAGATGTCTGTGGGTTTTAAAGTGAAATGAGACATGAAGGAGAAGTGGTGGACTTATTTTACATCACTGTGGCTGCAGGGAGACACTGATGTAGTTAACCAAAGTGTGCTGAAAGAGAGAAAAAAGCATGGGATTCATGCACTAAAAAATACAGACTAATCATGGGCCTTCATTTATTGAAATACTGCGTTAATGCCAATGACTTTATTTTCAATGTTAGCAGACAAAGTGATCTAAAAGTAAGATAGCACATTGTCAGTCTCTGGAAGCTTGAGTAAGCAGATGTTTGACAAAGTGGACTTTACCTGACTAGGATTTGTCCCACTTAGAGAGCAAGTTAAACTAACTTAAACCTCAGTAGGCCATTTTTGATACTGCTTTTCTCTTGATATCCTCTAAGTTTTGGTTGGATAAGCATTAAAAAAGTGGTTTTTGATTGCTTTGTCATTTGTGAGCCCAAGACTTTGGATGCTTGTCCCTTGCATTTTATTGATAGATCAGTCCTTTAGATTTATCTAATGAATGAAACTGACAAAAGAACAGGTCTCACTAAGTTTGATTAATTATTTCCCCTAAACAGGGTAGAAATGTATGTGCACTATACCATCATTTCTGTTGATTTAAGTTTGAAGCTCACTTTTAAACTTGCAGAATCATTAAACAAATGTTGCTTGCATACCAATAACAAAACCAGTCAAATACTATTTCTCCAGCCATTATCAAAGCTAAACACCATAAAAGACAAACAGGTCTATTGTGTAGCTGAATTTTCAGGCTGCAGAATTCGTTGTCTCTCTTTTGTTCTGTCAATTGTGGGTGTAGTGTGGGAGTTGAGAACTGAAGATGTTATAATATGTGGGTTTCACTCTTTGGTGCACATTGAATTTCCACACAAAGATAATTAAGGTGCTGAACTAAGCTGAACTGGGAAAAAAATCACTTTTTAAATGGGGACATGAGCATGCTCTGGTGGCATAATGATACAGTCACTTTATCGAGTCCTCTGAATATTAAACAAGCTGACGTTAGACTTATATAATGCTTTTCCCTGTGGTCATTGGAAGAAAAACAGAACAACAGAATGGTCTGCGGGGGTGGTGACCGCTAACAGACACTGAATAGAGCTCATACTGTTGTTTTACCTTTGTTAACATGGCTGTCCTTGAGAGAGCTTTACACGTTGAAGCTTTACCAGGTTAACTTTTTTTGCAGAAGGGCACTGAGTAGGACACTTTTGCTTTCAATGTGAGCATATTCTTTAGTTACAGGGCAGGTATATTTAGAAGGCAACTGTTCTACAATGTTATGTCTGTAGTTAATTCAGCTGGAAGTGAAAGATGGAGAGTTTGGATCAAGATCAGTGAAGACGGGACATAATACCAGACAGCTGCTGTTTTCACGCACCAGGTTGCACCATCCCAAGTGGCAACCTTGGGTGTTAAAAATTAGAGGCAATGCACACATGCAATGCAGTTCACCACAAGTCACATGCACAATCAATTTAAAAACACCAACTTCTACAGTAGGATTGAACATGTTTGAAGCCTGGTTAAAAATGGTTTTGGCCAGAATGGTTCATTCCAAAAGTGCCCTCTACTGGCCAGCCACTCCTTGTGTGGAAATGGATGAGGTGGTCTTTCAGGAAGAGGATGAGAAAAAGAGGAGGAGGGTAACTTAACTGCCCCCCCCCCGACATACTACTATCACCCACAGACCTTCACCAAAGCCAAAAGCTGGGGTCATCAACTAGGCTACATTTGAACAAGGGCCAGCTTTTACTTGGCAGACGATTTCGGGGTCACACTTTCAAATTAACCAAAATAGAATAAATATTTTTGTCTAATATGGTTTTATATTGATTACAATTCAAACTAGAAAGCACTCTGAGAGCCCAGACCTCCGCCATTAGCCCTATCTCCCAATAGTAAAGAATCCTTTAAAAAATTCCTGGATCCAGATGGTGATCTGGATCACTTCCAAAATCTAATCAGTTCTTCCTCATGCCATTTCTGACATTTTCCTGAAAATTTAATCAAAATCCATCCATAACTTTTTGAGTTATGCTGCTAACAAACTAACAAACAAACTAACTAACAAACAAACCCTGCCGATCACATAACCTCCTTGGCAGAGGTAAATATATGGAATATGAAGCCTTCAACGTTGAGATTAGTCCCAATGAAATGCTGCACCCAGCCACAAGGGAGCAGTTGAGATATTTTGGCAACATTTTTTGGGCTGCTGTGTTGTCCTAACCTTGCAAAGCAGATGAATTTGCCTGTCAATCAGTCAACCAGTCTGTCATCAGGCAAATCCATCTTGCAAAGCTCCAATCTGGGACATCTGTGCAGACCCAAAAATGGTTCTGACCAAAGTTGCACTCATAGGCATGGCTGCCGCCAGTGTGGCCATTAGCTCAGATGTAGCTATAGTAAAGCAGTTTTATTGGAACTGAACCACATTTCTTTATGAAATAAAGAGCAAAGAATAGCACTGAATGCTTTTATGATGGAAAAGGTGTTTTTGCTCTTCTCTTTACCTGCTCTGGCATTGGTTTGCAACTGTTACGAGTGGGGTTAAGAAAGTTTGTCAAAAAGTAATTACTAAGGCTGTCAAGATGCATTGCATTGATTGCAATGAATTAAGTCCACTATAAGTTTTAATTGCATGACTTATTGTTCCTTTCAACACACTTTGGTTAATGGTGCAGTGTATAACATCTAGCCTAGTAGAATATTTTGTTTAATCACCTAAATATATATGATAATCTTACTATATTTGATCATTTCTGTGGTATTAGAAACATGCAAAATGGAAAAATCCAAGGTGGTGGAGTCCATGGAGGAAACCCTAATCCCATAAAACCCAAAAGGCTTTTTTCTAAGATAATAAAGACAAAACAATTTGATATGTCCAGGGGATTAAACACTAACCTAGATATGCCTAATTATAAATAGTGTGTTGTTTTCTTTGCTAAATGCTTACAGGCTAAATATTACACACTGTAACTTTAAGCCAAAGTGATGTAAAATAAATCCGCCATGGCTCCTTAATGTCTCATTTCACAGTCAGCTCAGTTGACAAGTCAAAAGTCAACTTAAATTTTTATTATGAAGAATTTATCTTTAAAAAATCTTGTAATTTGGTTTTCAATCCATTACAAGTTCATTTGTCCATGATTAAGTTCATGTTAATCTTTGATACCTATAAAAGCAGGTCTGTATCCAAACAGGAAGTCAGTAGCCCTTGATTTAAAACAGCAGAATAATACAAAAAGACAGAAACAGTTTTGAATGCAATAAAGTTTAATTTCAAAATGATATAAAAAAGATTAAATCAGCCACAATTAACTACAGAAATTGTGAGATAAATACAGAATTTAACCGTTTGACAACCCAGGTAATTCAGCCTACTTTTATTTCACTTTTTAAACAACTTAAACCGCGCATAGTTGCCAACTAATTGCATTAAGTATTTGCAATATTATTGCTGGATTTGCTAGGTTGCTACATTGCATAAATTATTAGTATATTATAAGTACATAAAGATCTAAAGCTCTTGAAAATAATGTATCATTGAGTTGAAGGAAAATTTAAAAACGGTAGGTTCACGGTAAGGACCATATTTCCCTAAAATACTACTTTTTTCATTTTATTGTCAACACTTTTCTTACAACAAAATTATTTTTCAAATCTTATTTCAATTACTAATGATACTAACTTGTACTTTATTCAACCAGGCACGAATTATTAAAAAATCAAATTATTAATTATGTTATTTGTGGTTAATTTATGTGAACAGCTCCTTCAAAAGTAAGACAATACCCCTCAGTAATTAACTTAACTGGGAGATCAAGGCGTCAATACTTTGGACAGCTTGCTAACCGAGCCTTGCTCACTTTTCTCTTTTTAAAGCACAAAGCTCACGTTAGAGCTGAAATTGAACCACTGCTCGGTCTATATGTTGTTTTTCCATCTGCGGTTTAAATGGACCCACATGAGGTAACTATTTGGAAAATCATTCGGGCAAAAATTCAGATCTTAGCTAGCTCGGACGTTAGGCTATCGTTAGCTAACCGTTGACGTCGCCGGTCGCGTCAACCATTGGAAGGTTTGATTACATTTTTTGGACAAGGCTGTCAACGGGCTTTGGTTTATGGTTGTTTTTCAGGTGTGTCGTAGATCTTGTACTTATTGGTCTGTGCCTGTGACCTTCTACGAACCCGTTGTTCTCCAGCCACAGTACGTGACTAATAATGCAAGGTTTGAACCGCCTCCACGGCCTACACCTCATTTTTATTACCACACGGCGATAGAAAGCCCAAGTGCAGGTAAGTAACGTCCCTAAAATATTATTAAGTCTGTGAAAAGCGATTTTAATAATAGAGTTAAGCAATTGAAAGTGTTTACACGTCTAAGACTAAATAATCTAAGTCTTGATGGTTGGTTAAGCTAACTGTCGTTTCTTCATCAACAGAGGAGAACAGAAGATTCTTTCTAAAAAGGTATGTAGCTACATTAATGAAAATCTCCATTCATTGTTAAAAAAGCCCTTAAACCTGCTGTGGTGACTTTTTTATTTAAATTAATAATGACTGGAAGTTTAATACCATGGTCATGTTTTAGCATTGTCACATATCTTTGACAATTTTATCATAGAAAAGTGGTCTGATATATACAGACAGTGCTGCAAATCCATGGGCAAGACAATGTAATGCCCTCATATACATGCAGGATCTTAGGAGGTTAATATGATAAAAATGAGCTTTTGTCCTTTCCAGGTCTGTATTTGATTTGGTTGCTGCTTATCCATTCCTTTCTCTAACTGACCCAAAGCTTTTGGGTTGGTATTATGCATTGTCTCCAGAGGACAAAAAGCTCATCCGAGGTATGTTGCACACATAGATTTGCTTTGAGCTGATGATTATTTCACCCAGGCTTAATCTGTTCAGAAGTCATTATTTGTTTTATTGTTTGGTGATAAACAAAAAAAAAATGATATGTTTAATTTCATGCAAATTATGCTCTTCTTTCATAATCTCTCATAGAAGTATTGTTATTTATGATGTAACAGGACTGTCACAATATCAACATTGATTTTTTTTCCTTAATATGTCAGAATTAACTAGTAGTTCCTAACCTTTAAACCACAAATGTTTGATGACATGGAAACAAATATATAAACCAGAAGCAGCCAGTACAAGGAAATATCTCATTTTAATCCCCCAAAATAGGCTAGCAAACTCCTGCCCTGTCTCAATTACACAAACACAGTGACATGTGGTAGAGTGTGTTTGTGCAATGCAGACAACACTCTCTTTTTTGCTGCTGGCAGCTTGTGGTTTAAAAAAAACTACAAATCTACAGTTCTTATTTAAACTTTAGGCACTTTCTACTGACTACTTTAGGTCAGTAATTCTCAACTGGTGTGCCAGGACCCAAAAGTGGATCGTGGGGCCATTTTCAGTGGGTTGCAAATGAGTGGGAGAGAAAAATATGCACCAAAAGTCTGCAGAAATATTGTAAAGCATACTTGCTTAGTTTGGTTTCTTTGTTTTTTCGAGTTTTGCTCTGTCTGAAGTTTGAACTGTACTGTTTTTATTTAATTGAATCTGATTGAGGGAAGAAGATATGAAATATGGGTTGCAATTTCTCGTTGAGGAGTTGGTGGTGGGTCCTGAGTCTGATGTTGGACCAGTAAAGAACCAGTGCTTTGGATCATGAAAATTCCTTTGATTTTTTTTTTTTTTTTGTTTATTTTAGACCATGTAGTGTTAAAATTATTACATGTTGACAACAGTAAAAATGTAATGCCTAAAAAGTGTGTCAACTTCTGAAATAATTATCACAAATCTAAAGGGCACTTTTCTTGATTTACTTTGTGACATGTCAGATAAATCAATAAGATTAAGAAAACATTCTAGTTTGAGGTAGAAAAAGACAAAGAGAGAAACTAACACCAAGTTACAAAGGTGCCTTATGCTTTTGTCGCCTTTTCCTTTTTTATATGGAGAAGGAAGAAATGTCACACCAAGGTCTTATTTTTATTGCAGTGGCGTAGAAACAGGAGAACAGTTCTGTTAAAAACTAACCTCTGACATTCATGGATATTATCTGCCAGATATAACTGTTTCATTTCTCCTAGATGAAGGAGGGTTTCACCCGTTCCTGCAGAGACATCCTGCCCTAGAGTTTTCCAAATATGTTCAAGTGAAGTGTAAGTCTGTTTAGCTTCTACAGTCTTCCAGTAAAAGTAACCGATTACAAAGTGGCTGATTTTAATTACCTACAATGCAGATGACACTGGAAGAGCCAGTCCTGTCCAGAAAGGCAAAATTTGCAAAAGCCACAAGTATGTCTCACATTAGATACAATATATTGGTAACGCAGAGTTTTGGTCAGAATTTAAGGTAAAAATATTTGGTTTTCTTCTTTCATCCAGCTCATTTGAAGGACAGAGTTGCAGATGTGGTAAGGAACACATTTTAACCATTTGGTTTTTATCTTAACTATTGTGTCAACATTTCCATTTGGGGAAAATGTGATTTGCGTAATTTTAAACAATTTATGGACACTTTATAGACTAAACAATAGGGGTGTGATGAAATGTTGTGCCACGAGATCTTGGGGTATTAAAAACATCACAGTATTTCTCACTGAGGTTAAGACTGTCTTCATGTGGTATCAACACATAGATGTAGAAGTGCAGCCATCATGACTGAGTCAGATATTGAACTGGAAATTACCACATGGGATGAACCCAACACTTTTGAATGTTTTTTTGTGACAGGTAAAAACACGTTCCAGCAAATCTGTAACCCATTTGGATAAATTGAATAGAGTTTAGATTTATCAAAATGAGTTTATCTATGAGCACAACAGCTGCATGTAATACTGCATTTGGAATGCATTTCTATTTAAAATGTTAAAATTTACAGTAATATTTATGGCTAGTGAAAGTATAAATGGTATGCAGTTAACTCTTAAAACCTTTTCAAAGTTTTTACACTTTCAATAAGATAGAAAGGTCTCTTTCTTTTGAACCAAAAATTCTGTATGGCCTTGTCTAGTAAGCTGGCAGTATGATCACACCCCTACAAAGCTATAAATTCAATTAATCATAAAGTTTAAAAAATCATTAATTCAAGTCCAGCCCTTATACAAAGGGCTAATATTTTGTCTAGACTGATATTATTAAAACATAAATGTAAACCATGCTTTTTAGACACAAACTTTGCAGTTCTGTTTGTTTGCTCCTCTTTCAAGAAATGTCCTACACACAACAAGAGTTGGAAATGCTTCCCAGTAATGTTAGGGACACTTTAAGCCTTCCTAGCTGCAGCAACAGCAGGAATATACCACTACAAGATTCATATGATCAGCTGCAAGACAGCTTCCAGACAACCTTCAATAGCTCCATGGCTCAGGACCCAAACCATCAGATGGCCCACACAGTAAGGAGAAGTAGTTTTCTGTGTTACAAATAGGAGTTAGCATTAATGTAACGTTCCCATGTATGGGTTTAAAGATTGATTATGTTTTCTTAATTTCTGATTTGTTTTGAAGGTTCCCACTGCATATCAGCTGAATCAAGACCAAGCATGGCAGATGTCTAACAGCAGCAGTATCACTGTGCGCAAAGATCCATCAACTCTGGCGAGTTTCTCTGTGGATACTGAACTAGAGAGGTGCAAACAGGCGGCAAAGCCTGAGCTCAGCAGCCAGATTTCAGTGACACAAAGCCAGACCACAAACTTCTCATATCCTAAAGTTGGGCCATCACAGTGAGTGTGAATCCTACTGCTGACAAATTACGTAATCTTCTCACATCTAGCATCTTAAACATTCATATCTAAAGAAATGCAGGGCTATTTATGTAAGAGGTGTTTCTGTTTTTAATGTTTGAACTTCAAAATATTATAGTCTTTTTGATTTACAACAAGCATTTTGAAAATGGATTTAGAGAAAAATGTTCAGTACTGATATCAGGAACCCATTTCATTAGGGGAAGATTTCACCATTACCCTACCAGTTAATTCTGTTTGAAGGTGTCATGGGAGCACTCGAAATTGAGGGGTAGTGGTTAAATTACAGATGGGGACTGAGTCATTGTCTCTGCAGAGAGATTATAAAAATATGCACTCCTTTTTTGTGTTACAGATCCGAGAGGCCAACAGTTAAAAGCAAGTCTCTCTCTGAGTGGTACAGCTTTGACAGTATCCAGATGGATGCTGCAGAGCAGACTGATAGCAGCATCATCAAGTGTTTGAGGGAAGGTTGTCAGGATCCCACAGACTACAGCGAAGAACAATCTGTGGATGACAGTGAAGCTAGATGTGAAGATTCCACTGACATCTTCCACAGTGTCATGGAGGATGATCAGAGTATACTGGCCTGTTTGCCCCAAGAAGAGATGACAGCATTTGCTGGTGTCAGTGAGACATTGAGGTCTGATCAGCCAGCAGAAACCACTGCAGACAAATTCCCCTCCCCTCTACCTTGTGTCACTACCTGTGATGTCATGGTAGAAACTGAGCAGACACCATACACGCCAGCTTTCACCCAAACTGAAAAGCCTCAAACCTCTGACAAAGACATCATCACTGAAGTTCACATGGCAGATCTGGACTATCTTGCTGAGGTAACACTGGCACCAGGCAGTCATCATTATAGAGGCAGATGGAAAAAGTTACATCACCTCTTTTTTGAAATTTTCAGGAATTCATGAAGCTCAGGACGGCTAAAGAGGAGCTGAGAGCTCAAAAAGAGAAAATGAAAAAGTAAATTTACACACAGACCTACTGTAGAGAGATTTTGTTCTGCTGTATGACTGTTGTCTGTAATTATCCATTTTTTTTGGCAGTTGTGGTTGTAAACTTAGAAAGGAATGTGACTGTATGCAGCGTGCTCAGCAGGCAGAGCTAGGCCTCCTGGCTCTGCAGTACAGCATGTGCAGACAGCACTGCTGGAGACTCTACTGCAACTCTGCTGAGAGGGACCATCTAACGCCACTGTAAGGAGACATCAGCTATCAGATTTGCCTTTATTTACCTATGCTTTTTCACTTAGACACTTCACACTGGAGCCTAGCATACTTAACTTTTATCCCCTCTCTTTAGGCCAGCTAATCTACCTGCAGACATTGTAGGTGTTCTGCACAAACTGGAATGTGACTTAAATGAAATGAGGGATCAGATCCTGGCAGGGGTCCCTCTGCAGCAGCTGAAGCCTCTGTCTGTAGACTGCACAAAAATAACCACAGGAGAATATTACACCCCTGCACAGGTAAGACTGAGCAAGGCTTACTTGAGTGAGCTTTTGGCACATCTGAGACAACCCCGAGGGGTGCAGCCCACACTTTGGGAGGCACTGGTTTATTGTGAGGGTTTGTGAATTTTCGCTTTACAAACAAAGATTAATTGATTGTCCCCTTTAGATCATTGGTGATGTCCTGGGAAATCTTTCATCTTGGTAGGTCAGCACATATTTGCTTGTGTATTCACTTTTGATGGTGTAGTATCTTACACATTTGATTTTCTTTGTGATCCAAAGCAGCTCCAAGAAGCTACGGGAAAATCAAACTTTGAATGAAGAAAAAAGATGTTCCAGTGGTCAGAGTGGAAACACAAGCCAGGTATGTTTAAGATGGAGATTTGACAGAAGAGAGCCCTGTGATTTACAGGTGACCAGTCCAGGGTTTACCAGCTCCTTGCTATCTTGAGTCAGATAAGAGGTGCAGAAAATTGTTGGGTGGATTTGAGAGGAGAGCAATCTAAAACTAAAGCAATTTTTAGATTAAATCAGAATGGACTTAACGGTTGCACCAGAGTGCAATAAAAATATGGATGGCTTCTCTCAGTGTACTTTACAAACAAAATAAATATTGAAGACGGAAAAAAAAAATGTACAATCCATGTAATAAACAGTATAAAATAAGTAACTAATGAGAAATAGTTAACAGTACAGGAAATAATAAAACAGTTAAAAGATGATGATTCAGTGGATTCCTTCATAGCCAAAAACCAAAGACAAACTGAAGCACACTAGATAATTTATATAGGTGATAAGGACTAAAGTTTCTTTTTCTGCGAGCAACAGCCTCCACCCATGGGAGGGCTGAAGTCAAAGAGTAGAGCCCTGCTCTGAACTCCACTTAATCCCACTCCTGCCCACTGGATTTTTGACCAGTATTGCTCAGTCCTGCAGTGCATGCCATCCATTATTGTCCACACCTGCAACATGTCTGACCAATCCTGCACTCATCCGGCAAGAATACTGACAATCCATGTAACGTTCTGAATAACTGACAGTGTGTTTGATTAAGGGAATGGTAATATTTCTATGTTTACTTAAGCACCACCTTGACAAAGGTTCCTCCTGAATGAAGGAAACTTTCAAAAATAACCACAACACCTCACTCCTGGTCAAGCTTGATGGTGCCACACATTGATAAAAGAGCAGCTGAGAGCCACAGACTGACTCGGAATAAAACAAGATACTTGTGCCCTATAAAGAGAAAATCCCTAGTCCCATTACTATTTGCCTCCACACGTCAACTGTGCATACTGATGGGTAGTAAGAAGTTTGTCCAGTGCCACCTCCAGAGGGCTGAATAGTGATCTCCAACATCCCAGAGCCACCCCCTCCATGCCAGCTCTCATTACCCATCATGCCAACATGGAGACATCATCTTGCCTACCTTATCACATGGCCCAGACAGCCTCAACAGCATGCCACCTTCAACAGACCCGGGCTCCGTACATGCAAGTTCCAGATAGTGACAGTGCTGATGCTACCTTTCTTAACACCACTCATGATTACAGTGTGACAATTATAATACAGCAATCACACATAACTAAGAGTAGAAAAGAGAAAATCAGAAAGATTGAAATAGAGAGAGAGAGACAAACAGAGCAAGCTTAGCAATAGGGGGAGGCAGAGCTAAGGGTGTTGTACCCTGACATGGGCTAACACACACCCCCGCCTGGTGTGGCTTTGTGCCCTACCTCCCGTACTTGCTCATTTTCATGAGAGAAGAGAGTGGACTAAACAAAACTAACGGATAGAGGAGTTAAGGGGTTTCATCAACCTTTATTTTTGCCCGAGCTGGCATTACTCTTCATCCAAATCCACTGACTGGCCTGAGCCAGTTATCTGACATCTCCTTAACTGTCTTTTGCAAATTCTGTCCCTGCACTACCAGCTCTCTAAGTAATGAAACAGCTGACCTTACTACAAACCCTCTACATCCCACTTCTACTGGACAAGTCCTAACTTTCCATCCTCACTGTTCAGCCTCTGCTCCTATATCTACATATCTCAGCTTCTTCCTTTCATAGGCTTCCTCCACAGAGTCCTCCCACAGAACCTTCAGCTCTATAAAATAAACAACGTTGACTGGCATTATAGCACTATGCCAAGCCTCAGATTAGTGCAAATTGTCTTCTTTGGTATAACGATTTCCCCTCCTAAATCTACCTGCATCTCCCTGTCCTTAGTATCCTTTAACTGGCCTGACTGATGCCTCCCTAAAAACCTGCCTCCTTTAACTTTCTGTCCTTCTCGGACAAACTGAACTGTCCTTGCTTCCTGATTACATCCTGCATTCACCTGTCGCCTTCTGTTTTCAATTCCTGCAGCTAGACTTTTCAAAACCCTGTCATGTCTCCATGTATATCTACCTTGTGACAGACTGATCTTACATTCTATTAAAATGTGCCTTAAGGTTGCTGATTTGACTCCTGGTTATGACTTAGTAATAGCAATTTGAAAGTTATATTTACCAGCGTTATTTACACAATTTATTTTCAAGTCATACAGAGATGGATTTGTTTCCTGATCTCTAGAAAGTTTGTACGCCATATAAACGGCAGCACACTTCCATCGGCTCTCAGACAGGAGGCTGACTTTGACGAAATAATTGCACTGAAGACAACAGTTTGGGCCCTGGGTAGTAAGGATTAGCATTTTTAAAAATGCTTTTGATATGTCTGCTTGAATTAACCATTACACTTTACATACTCTTTAGATTCTGGTCCCTAATACTAGTAGTGAACATCTTTAAGACACTCTTATTGGAGCTGAATGAACCAAATTTGTCATTTAGCTCTCATTAGTTTGAATTGTTCAAGGATTTTGCTTTGGTTCAAGTATTTGGTTAAGTTATTTGGCTGATTTGTTTCAGAGGAAGGAAAAAGAAATCAAGAAAGAAACCACCAAAGCAAAGCAAGCTGTCACTCTGGATGTCCAGGAAAAAAACACCATCATTCATGCACAAAACCCAGAAGAAAAACAGACAAGTAAGGAAAAATATCTATTTTCATGTATTTAAATCACAAATCAGTAAGAACGAGCCTACACCAGAGCTCTGCTGTTCTTATTTTGATAGCGATTTCCTGCAAAGAGCTGAACAGCAACGAAGCCTGGTACGATGCTGAAGAAGATCTGGAGCCTGCAGGGAGGGGGGCGGCTGCTGAGAGGGAACAAGACCCAGCAATGATCACTAAAGACGTGACCAGCGGTGAGGAAGGTTGTCTACAATTTCAGTACTAAAAATAGTAATATAATTATTTCTGTTTATTTATTGTTTTTTGTTTTGGAAAGATATTTAAAGATAGTGTTTTGATTAAGTGAGTATTTAATGCTTTTATTAAGGTAGAATCTGTTTTTTTGGCACAGAGGGATAACTTTATTACGGGTGGTTGAGATAGGATAGGCAGGCACTCAAACAGGTAAATGTATTAACTGGAAGGCATAAGCCAGGGCATGCCAGGAGAACAGCCATTTGTTTGCACACAAAAAAACTTGATAAAGAGAAAAGCATTCGTGTTTTTGCTCGGACAGATGTTTTTTGATCTTGCATGAGACCAGATATCCCTGTGCTGTAGTGGTCTGTTTGATTTTGAGTTTTGTGTTAATTGACAACAGCAAATCGCAGTTAAAAAGTTGTTCCAAAAAAGATTTTGAAAAAACTCAGATCTTCAGTCACATCTTTAACCAAAAGCTTCTGGGAAATGAGTTGATGCTTCAAGTGTATTTGTGCAATCTAGAGAGTAAACAGGGGTTTGCTTGCATTTTTCAAACAATTTTAAACATCAAATTGCCCAGCATTGGATAGAGGGAGATAGAGGGAGTTGTATTTTCTCAGATTTTAACAACAATTGTGTTTACTTTTAAAAATTTTATCTAACTGAATGTTGAAAGAAACCGACTTAAGCACAAGCCCATAAATTGTGGAGATTTTGAACTAAATTGTGATCATAACCTCGTTCTGATTTTTCAACCACAGAAATATTCAGGAAAGATGCCAAGAACTCAGTCCTGTTTGTTTCCAACCTGCCCAGTAATGTGACTGAGGTAAGTTTTTACATGTTTGTTATACTGAGCTAAATGTGATGTTTTTTTGTTTTTCTAAATGGGAGTCAGATTTTCGTGCCCTTTTACCACAACACATGCATGTATCGGTTCAGCCAGCAGAGGGCAGCAAAGTTCTTAACTAAATATTTGTCTTCTCCAGAATGACATGATGGTGATGTTTGAGAAATACAGTGCATCTGAAGTCAGTATATCTGCTTTGAAGAACGGTTTGAGGTTAGTTTTTAAAATTTTATTTTACAGAAAAGAGGTGTGAAACTGAAAAAAGCTTGGATGAGGATCTCACTCAGAAAAAGACCGAATTAAAAAAGGACTTGCTTTCACAGAAATAAGAAAAACAAGGTAGACAAAAAAAGATAATGTAAATATGAAGACATTAATTTATGAGAAACAGAACTCAAAATGTTTTGGTTTAGAAATGTGTTCATTTAAACTTAATAAACTTCAGATTTTCAAGTCAATAAAGTCTCGAATTAAGAAATAGAACTGAAAACATGGATAGGATCAGATTTGACTCTTTGGTGCTATCAGTGGGTTGTTTTCTGTAGAATTGCTCCAGTTTACGTCAGTGCTAATTAAAAGTCCAGATGTTGGTAATAATTTGATGACTCTGGGCTGAAATCATAAATATTTGTTTATTGACCAGTCTCAGCAAAATTGATAATTTGATTAAGCTCTCAGCTGCAGTGCATGTGCAAGGCAAACAGCTTCAGCTGGAATTATTTTTCTCCACACAATTGGCTGTGTTCAACCGTGTTATCTCCTAATTTTTCAGCGTTGGTTCTTATAAATTTTTAAGACTTTTTGGATGATGAAATTATTGATTCAAATGCCATGGATCGTTTTGATGGTGGTAACATCTGGTGAATTGACCTAGCATGGTCCATAAAAAAACAGAATGGAGACCAAGATGAGTTTCATTCTGCTACTATTTCTGTCTGTTATAAAACAATCTTATTCATGTTTTGTTGAACCTAAACACCTTTACTGTTCCGTGTTTAATGTGTAAGATTTTATTCCCTAATTCATCAAATATCAGCCTGCAATGTCAACCCAGTAATTTCAGTATCAGTATAACAACAAGCCTGTTTATTGGTTACTGATCTAGTGTTGCCATAGTGATGATCAGTGGACCCCAGGCTGCCAAAGCTGCAGTGAGAGAGCTCAATGGTTGCAGCATGCAGGGTCGTACTTTACATGTGGAGCACATCAACAGAGCTGCCAGTGAGAGCCAGAATCAGGCCTCACTGTCTGTCAGAGGACCTGGGTCTTCACAGCATGACAACAAACCCCAAACCTCCAACACTGACCCCAGAAAAACAGAGAGAAAGGTGAGGAACATTCATAGAAAGAGACTCCAGAAATTTGTACTTTTACTATCAGCCATAGCATGATTTGTCTGCATTATAAAAGACAAATGCACTTTTATTATGGCCAGTTTAATCTGGGACGTTTTGGATAAACTGGTCTCTATTTTTAAGCGAATGCTTGACCTTTAACAATTTCTTTTGTGAGAAAAATGATAAATGTAGCTGAAACAAAAACTGCAACAGCCTTGATTACCAAGCAAGGTTTTGTGTCACATTTTAAGCCTTCATGCAATGATGTTCTTTGTCTTTTATTTTATTTTTTGTCTTTGCAGTGTTGTGAATATAATGCCTCTCAGAAGATTTAGTATTTTGAGGGTTTGGTAACCTGACACACCAGAGAGACTGTTTCTCATAGCCATGGCATGGGATATTTTCCAACAGTCCATACACAGTCCATACACAGGGAAGGACAGTACCTTTGAAAAAAATGTCTTAAAGGCTGATTGGATGACTGTTCCATTTGTCACATGTATTATGGGCCAGTCAGAGAAAAGAAAAATGATGTAGTGAGCTAGTGCAGCCCTGGACAGTAAACTACAAAATGTGAGCTTGACAGGCAGCTGTTACATTTAACTTTGAGTGTACTTTGGTTCATTTTAACAACTTTATGATAAAACGTATTATCTCTGCTCTCTCCAGCTGATACCTAGGCCTCTGCTTAGCTCCAGCATCAAGAACAAGGAGGTGGTCTGTATCTATCCCACCCCTAAGGCAACCTGTGTGCCCCAACACTACTGCACCATGGGCAGCTTCGACACACTGATGGCAGAGCTGACCCAGCGACACTCAGGCATCAGCAGGCAGAGGATTGTGGACGCTCTGATTGAGCTGAGGGCTAAACACCAGGGCGTCCTCAGTGGTCTGCCCCTAAGGACCATCAGAGATATGACGTCTGAGCTTCTGACCAGGCCAGCCACTGCAGCACAGTTATAGAAAAACAGTTCAGTACAAAATGTTGTTAAAGTTTTGTTGCCATCACAGTGCTAAGTACAAGTCTTCAATGATGAAGCAGTTATTTTAAGAAAAAAAAAGTTCCAAATTGTTCTCAAGTTTTGTATAATCCACTAAAATCTCTGAGTTCTTTCCTAGTAGCATTGGCTTGTTTTTGGTTGTTAAAGAGAACAAAAATGCCATTTGATTGAGTTCCTGCTCCGCCAGATTTTTTGGCAAAGATGTTAATATAAAAAATTAATGACACATTCAGCTGTATATGCAGCATGTTTGTTTCTAATTTGTTATTGTTAATTAAAAAGGATGTGTTCATATTTTCTGATATATTTATTTTATTGTTAGTGCCTTTCCTGTAGCCCTGTGATTGACTGGTGACCAGTCCAGGATGAACCCTGCCTCTCAAACAATGAAAGCTGGGATAGTCTCCAGCCCCCTGCGACCCTCAGTGTAGAAAATAGATGGAAAAAGCTGCTCTTTAGATAAAAACAAAAACAAAAAAGCTAATGATACTACAGAGAGTCAGAAAAATATGCGTGTACATTCCTAACTTCTCTTAAGAGACAAAGTCCCAGTAGAGTCTTGGAAATGTTCTTAGAATCATTTTTTATTTAAACATAGCAGTTAAAGGTTTACAGAAAATCTATGAAAATGCAAAAGTGAAAATTGGGCGAATGGGCACAAATGACTAAATAAATAAGAAATGATTGAAACAGTAAAAATAAAATGAATAAAAATCTGCAAAAATGTTCTCAAGAAACCATGATAGAAAACTACAAGAGGTGTCGCTGTTCCTCTGAACAATTTTCATGGGAAGTTTTTCACCACTTTAAGGGTTAGAGTTTTTGTGCTCATTTATGTTCAGCAAATTACAAAGATGTGAAAATATTTTTGCTTTGTACCTTAAAAAAATTATATATACATATATATAAATCTGTAAGGCAGTAACTAAAACACAGAGCTAGGTGGTGCTGTAGCACTGTCTTTTCCGCTGAGCCAATACACTGTTGTTCAAGGTTGAACATGCATGAGCAATCGGCAATAACTAAATCCAGAGTCTCCATCACAACAACGAACCCTGTTGTCTGGTCCTCATTTCTTTTTTATATAGTCAAAAATTGAAAGTATCAAATATCAATTCTTCTTTGAAGTTTTACAAAAGTTTTATTCAAACATGAAATCAATACTTTTTCCCATAGGGCCAGATAGGTTTGAATTTTTTCACTTTGTGATTTGTGAGTTTCGCCACCTCACCAAACGTATGCCGTTTCTATAGCCAGTTGACACTGGTATCAAATATAGGTATACGTTCAAGCTGCATAATATGGAAGTTGAAATTATGAGCAAATTATCTGGCCAGGTTGACAATTTCAAAATGAGTTTCATGTGGCACAGTTATGGAGAATCAGTAGTTGCCCCTCCCCACCCCCCACACCGCCCCAAGTCTCATCTAAATGTCCATTAGGCCATGGTCTCTGACACTGTGATCAGGCAGTTCAGAAATGTTTGACATTGATACTTGCAGTCCGCTGTTCTAAAAATGCACAATTCCTTTAATCTTAGATGCACATGTTCGTTTGTAAAATAAAACGGTTTATTTAATGTGTACTTTCTCAGATACTGTTTTCCGACATATATATATATATATGAAAAAAAATAATAATATATATATATATATATATATATATATATATATATATATATATATATATATATATGAACCGACATATAACACAATTTATCTTATAATACAGTTCATAAACAGCAGGAAGTGGTGGCGTTTTATTAGACGCCGGAAATTACGGCGCTTGGTACGTGAGGACGACGTAATTTCTGTCGTTTTACCTGACGAGCGGCGGTTTTCCCAGCATTTTAGAGGCAGAAAACGTTCACAAAGTGGCGAATTTGGGCGCTTTTGGCTCACCATACTTGTTAGCCTCAGACTGCTGCCAACAGTTGAGCGGAGCAGCGCAAGGGTTAATATAATCCACAGTCAGAAAGAGGCGGAGATTCCAGCTGGGACACAAACCGAACAAACCGAGAGGGAGAAACACGAATCCCTGGAGGAGAAAAAATCTCTACGAGGAGTTATTTAAATTAACCTATTAATTTTGGGCCTTTTTGTTTCCTTTTCCAGCTCATAGTTCCTCTTATTTTGACCTAGCAGTGCTCTAAACCCAATGGAGAAATGGTGGATTTGCTGTCAGGTATGGGTGAAGTAGTGTGGAAAGCTGCAGAGGCGTCCAAACGGAGAAACTTGAGTTGTAAAAGCGAATCAACAGGATTTCTCTCTTTCTGCAGCAGGCTGTAAAAATGGCAAACTGTCTCTACCAGCACACGGGACCTTCGTTATAAACACGCTTCAGAAAAGGTGAAATGAAATAACCACACTTGGATCTTTATTTTATTTTTTATTTTTATTTTTTGCAAAAATCTAGAGGAATAACGCCAATGAGAGCTTCTGTTGGTGAGGTGAAAATCGGTGTCAGCCTCAGAAGAAGAGCAACAGATCTGTTTCTGCGTTGATCAACACGCCGACTGACACCATGTGGATGTGGAGAGCCGCTTTGTGCTGCCTGCTTCTGGAATCACTGCTGCTGCACACAGCCAGAGGTAAGACAATCAAATCTCTATTATCTAAATTCAGCTTGTTTACGCAGCAGCAACAATATAGAGTCTGAGTTTGAGATAGGGCTGGGCGATACGGAATAAAAACCTCGATATTCTTTTTTTACCTGATTTGAGATATGTACATTTCAATATGTTTCCCTGTATGGAAGATCCAAAACGTCGACTCAATACCAGAATTATAAACTTTGGGTTGTTTCTAGCTTAATTCAAACCATACTGATATCTGTCTGACACAGTGGCAGCAAAATACAATTCCTAGACAACGATCTGCCAATTTATTTCATTTAATAATTGAAGATTGTAGACAGACACCCGTAGAGACCCAGATTCAGTCTATCCTCATGGTATACCAACACCTCCTAACATAACTCAAAATTTCTGACAATTTTCAACCAAATTTACTTATAGAAAATATGATCAACAAACGCAGAAAGACAGAACCAAACAAACTGGTTTGAACAGTACATTACTATGGATGGTCATTTACTGTTTCCCATTATTAAGCAAGTCGTCGTTTACTTGTGATCTCAAGAGATCATCTCATTTTCAAGAAAAAAACAGCTTTGCTATACAAAGATAAGGAGAAATAAAAGTCAAGATCATGAAGAAAACAACCAAAATGTACTTATCATCATGGGAAAACAAAGTAATATGAAATGTTTTGATGGATGTCCGAATAGGGCTTCCATATATCATACACTTTGGCCCCGTTTGGCCCTAGCTACCACTGGCTCTGTCCTTCCCTGTTTTCTAACTCCTCAGGGAGTCAGAAAACAAGATATTGTTAATATTTTGATTGCCAATATGTGTACCACGTACAGAGTGGGACAAAGCAGGCTTGTTGTGCATTGCAGAAGATTCTCTTTGATCTCTATTCAGCTTGCTTTTGCAGCAACAATGTAGAGCTTTTGTTTGTGCATACACTCACACACATGCATGGTTTGGAGCTACTGTAAACAGAAGCCACAGAGAGAAGAATGTTTAAATGCTGGCATGGTGGCAGCTCTTTTAGCGCTCATGCTTTACTATTGCTGCTGCCTGTTTGTTGGCTGCAAATGCCTTTTTCTACAATATCAACATGCACAGGGATTAAAGATATCAGAACTGTCCTTTGATAAGATGCAGTCTGATATAGAAATATGTTTTTAATTGTTTGCACCATCTATTAATATGTTTTCTATCCCTCACAGGTCTCAACATGTGCATGAGTGGTAGTGCAACGTCCTGTGAAGAATGCCTCCTGATTCACCCCAGTTGCGCCTGGTGTGCACAAGAGGTAAAGCTTCACCTGATTCAAATATTAACCAGATTTATACCAAAGCTGTCAACGTTCCATATACACATCCAGCTGTTTTTAAACAATACAACTCAGGATGCTACATGCTGAAAATGCTGTACTACACTGACTTTGTGCTGAAAATGAACACCACATACACCAAAAACGGCCCTTATGTAATATGGATTGTTTAATTTTCATTAGCTGTAAGTCTGTTTACACCTTGTATAATGTATCTACATGGCATGAAAGTTTCACTGTGCCATGATCCAATTTTTTTAGATGCACTTGTATCTGTGCAGTGGAGACAGTGAGCAGAAGTTGGTCAGCATTTGTTTTATAAGTTAAACATCAAAATACCTACCCCTTAGTGCCCAGGATTTCTACTTGTGTACTGACATTGTATCAAAGCAGGTATTAATATTGTTCTTTTTTTCATGCCATCCCCTTTTCCTCTTAATTTAGGCCCCATGTATCATTTCTAAAAACTCTACGGCACTTTATCTTTGAGTTACATCTCTAAAAGTTAAAATTTTTATCCTTCAGGATTTCGGGAAAGGTCGGACTCTGACGTCGAGGTGTGATTTTCTACAAAACCTTGAAAAAAGAGGCTGTGGGCCACAGTTCATCGAGTACCCCAGAAGCAGTGTTTCTATTCTGCAGAGCATGCCGCTAAGTCTGAAAGGTTCTGGGTCAACTCAACATAACGTGGTCCAGATTATGCCCCAGAAGATCTCTGTCAGCCTGCGGCCTGGTGAGTTTTGTCCACATTGAGATTCAAGGAAACATTCATGTGAGAAACAGGGATCAGAATGAAAGGTTTCGCATAAATAAAGCGAAGCTTCCTTAACCTACTGACTGATTCTTCCCTTCCACTCATCCAGGAGAGCAGACGTGGTTTGGGCTGCAGGTTCGGCAGGTGGAGGACTATCCTGTGGATCTTTACTACCTGATGGATCTGTCTTTGTCCATGAAAGATGATCTGGACACCATCCGTAACCTTGGCACTAAGCTGGCTCTGGAGATGGGGAAGCTCACCAGCAACTTCAGACTCGGCTTTGGTACCTTTGTGGACAAAAACATGTCACCGTTCTCCTACACAGCACCTAAGTATCAGGAGAACCCCTGCAATGGGTGGGTAGCTTCCTGTATTGTTGAAACAATATTCTGGAGCAAGGCTGTCCATAAGGGGGAGAAAGGGGAGAGCTTTCTGGGGCCCAGACAAATAGGGAGCCCACAGAGGTCTTCAAAATTATGGACCTCTGTAAAGTATGATAGCCATATTTTTATTTTAATCTGAATAATAACCACTCTTATCAAAGAAACTAAAATTGTTTTATGCTGTTTTACAATATAAACTTTTTGAAAAAGGAACCCCATTTTCTTAAAACAGAATTAACTATGTTTTGGCGATGTTAACAGTGTGGATGGGTTTATTGAACCAGACCAATTGGAAAGTAATGTCAGATTTCAACGCTAAATCATAATGTGCATGATGTCAGGGTGCCAGAAAATCAAGTAGAAAAAAATGGAGACAACTAGTAGTGAAAAACGGTCCAAAATAGGCATAAACTAGCAAAGATGGGCTAAAACTGGCAAGACAGGAACAAAAATGGCCAAAAAGTAACAAAATAGGCAAAAAGATGAGCAAACATGGATGAAAAGTGGCAAAAATGGCCTTTCCATAGCATGAAAGGGCAAAAAAACAGCAAAAATGGGTTTAAAAGTGATAAAGTTGCAAATAGTGGCATACATGATGTAGATGTAAAGTGGCCGTAATAGGAGAAAAGTGGCAAAAAAACGACATGTAGTGCGACATGTATCAATAAAGGGGGATTTTTTTTATTATACAATACATTTTTTTTCAAAGTGGCAATACAGTGGTGGATAAAAAGTGGTAAAAAATGTAAGAATGGGTGAACAACAGCATGATGGGCTTCAAAGTAGCTAAAATGGGAAAAATGTGGCAAATATGGGCCTCACGTAGCAAAACAGTGGCAAACATGGGCAACAAATGGCAAAAATAAGATAAAAGGGACAAAAAGAAGTGGCAAAAATGGGTGAAAATTTGCAAAAAATGTTTCAAAGTAGTAAAACAGTGATTAAAGGGTGAAAACCAGCAGAAATTACATTAAGTGGCAGAAATGTGTGGAAAGCGGCAAAAGTTGTGGCAAAAATGGGCTTAAAACGTGTTGAAAATGGATTATAAAGTTGTAGATTGACACTCTTTTCAGGTCCAAAATGAGGTAACTGTTAGCCAAGATGCTAGCACTAAATGCTGCATCAATAAATCACAACTGGGTAGGGCCCAGTCTCTGGGCTTTTAAGGGGCCCCACCAATTCTGTGGGCAACCCTGTAATGGAGACTTGAAAATAATAATTATTTCTACGTAATGTGTAGTGTGTGAATGGTTTGTAGATTCAAACCACTTTAGATCCGGTGGACTTCATCTTCTCTTCTGGCAGACTGCAAACTAATTGCTGGAATCAAATGCACCCAATTAAAATAATCGCAAAAGTGCTTGCGTTTGTCTTTTACAGCTCAGATTGTTGTTCTTAGAGAAAATTAAGATTTTGGAAGAATTTCTGACAGATACAGGCATTTTTGCCAAGAATAACATGCTTGTTTCAAGATTAGAAACCATGGTTTTGATCTTCTTATATTCACCAAAATCAGTTGACAAAAATCTTTTTTGTACTTCTTTGTCTACCTCTGATTCCATCTGTTTGGTTTTGTCTTATTTTATGTGACACTAATTTCATTTGTAAACCATACAAACTATTTAAATGCTCAAAATATAACAAAAAGCATGAATCATGAAATAGGTTATTTATCTGGACCTTATCGGGTGGTGCCATTGAATCTGTGTCCGTGAATGGTGAGAGTGTGGAAGTTGTAGAGCAGTTCACCTACCTTGGCAGCATAATCCACCAATCTGCTGACTGAGAGGCTGAGATTAACAGCAGACTTGGACTCACACATGGGTAAAGGGTTTGCTTAGCAAGACAGTGTGGTGTTCCCTGTATCTGAAAGTGAAGATTCTTTTAGTCCTTGTACTCTTGTGAGTCTTAGATGCTGACTGATGGCCAGAGGTGGCGGCTGGACTCTTTCGTGACATCTTCTTTTCGGGTGTCATTGGCAAGACTGTGTGTCTAATGCTGACATGCTCAGGAGAGTAGGGATGGGAAGGGTCAGCTGCTTGATACAGGAATGGCAGCCAATTTTGGCCAATAGACTTTGGGGTTTTACAGTGTGTGTCACCTTAGAGTTGTTCTGATAATGAGTGCCTTGGGCTTTTTGTTGCCTAAGTATCAAAATGGACATTGAAATCCTTGGATTTTAAAATAGTACCATAATGAATTTTAAAATTTGGTCATCATGTCAACCACATTTGGAATTGCAGGCATTTTCAATGCTTTATTTCCAGCTAGAATTGTTCCTCAGGACAAACTCACATATATTCTTTAAAAAATCTAAATTATCTTTGTAAGATTTAAAAATGGGGCACTTGTGCCCAAATATTCCTTATATAATTAATGTTTTATTTCCTCTAAGAGAGCAGATGTCTGTAGAAATACAGATGTGAGTTCAAGCGTTGGAGCAGTTTTCTGGTGATGTGAATGTGTCAGAGTAGATGAAAGGGAAATCCTGAAATAATAATTCACTCATGGACTCTCTTTCTATTTTTACTCTTTTATGAATCATGCATAGGTAGACATCCTGCAGTGAATCCAAAGCTTCATCTCTCATGTATGATAAACCTATGTAAATAAACCGCTCTCCTCCTGCACCCCGATTTTTGTTGACGAGGTCAAACTGAAAGGCAGCGGAGCAGATTGGGGGGTAAAAAAGCTGCACACAATGTTTGCCCCCGAGGTGAGTCAGCCGCTCACTAAAGCAGTGCCCGCCATCGCGCATCACTTCCCATCTAGGTTATGGGTACGGTTTAGTGTGTACATGTGTCACACACACTGAAGCTTGGCAGGCAAGTACTCAAAGAGATAGATGTCAACGTTTTGACCTCAAAGAGGGCCAGATGACTTCTGACATTGCTCACTACGTTTATACAGCAGGAGAGAGAAAGCCTACATTTACATTATCTGTATTTCTAAGGGGGTTTGAACTAACATTTATGGGGATTATGAAAGTAAAATCAACCATCAGTGACCCAAATATTGCTAGAATTGGGGCAAAAAAAAAAAAAAAATCAGTAAAGGTCATCTGTGTTGTGTTAATGTACAGGAATGCACAACATTGTTTTTCTGCAAAAATCAGATGTATTCCATCCATTTGTTTGCTGATTTCAAGTTCAAATATGTATAAGTGCATGCTTTATTTCCCCTGTTTGCACCTAAGGTTGTCTTGGTTTACTTTTGAATACATGTTTTAAAATGATACGATCTCTGTTGTTTTAATGACTGATGGTATTGAAGAGAACCAAAGCTGAAAAACAAACTGCGGATATTCAGTTTTTTTTAAACCAAGAGCTGCTGCAAACAACGCAGTGGTAGATTCAGCTGATCATGAGTAATATTTAAGATAGAATACCTTAAGAACGGGTCAGTGAAGATGTTGTCAGTGCATCTGTGCAATTTGTACCGTGTGCAGAAATTTGCTTGCAGTCTTTCATTCTTTAAAACAAGGTTGAATCAAATATTGGGTGCCTGGGACTTCTATTTTTATTACTCTGGTATCAAAGCAGATACTTATATTGTTTCTTTTTTTCTGGAATTGCATCAATGTTTGACATTCTGGTGTTGCAACAACCCTAATCATCCACCTATCAATCTTTCCTCTTGTAGAATCACTGTTTCAATGCCTGCTCCTATTTTAAAAGGCAACCGGCAGATGCAAGACATAAAATGCAGAGTTCAAAGTTTAGACTTTCATTAGGCATTAAAAGACACTATCTTAAATCATGCAATATAACTTGTTATGTAATATTTATGAAGCTGCCTATTGCTTCCAGGGATAGATTAGAACCCACTAGCATTTGTATTTTATCACCCTTCCAAGGTGATCTATGCCTCCAGTATTGGATATTAGTTTCTTGGTAATCCTTTTCTTCTGAACTTTTAGTTGATTTGTCCTGATGTGACCTCTAGAGGAAATGTCTGACTCTAACCTTTGTTTCTCTCCTCCTCTCATAGATACAAACTGTTTCCTAACTGCGTCCCCACCTTTGGTTTCCGTCACATCCTCTCTCTGACGGACAAAGTCGACCGTTTCAACGAGGAGGTGCAGAAGCAGATGGTGTCCCGCAACCGGGACGCACCTGAGGGCGGGTTTGACGCCATCCTACAGGCTGCTGTTTGTAAGGTAATGAGACTATCTCGGGCTTCAGTTCTTCCACTGTTGACCTATTTTTCCTTTAAATAAACACTTTTTAGCTGAATTTAGCAGCACATTTGGTTCATATTGTGGTGAAGGCTGTGAAAATACCAAAATGCCCCAGCGACACGCATGTGTCCTATTTGCATGTTAATTAAAAGCACCAGAGGGGGTTTGGATGGACAGGATGTACTGTCTGCTGCAGCTGGTTAAACACGAGGACGAGTCACTCTGAGGCCGAGTCGTTTCCCTGTCAGTTTAATTGTTTTCTACAGGAAGAGAGTGACTCCCTCACTGACTCCTGCCTTGTAATTTAGCAGAGCTGCACTGTTCCAAACACCCACTGGAGGCTGGGCTGGGTCTGCTCCAAAGCCTGATAGATCTTTTTTTTCTAATGAACTGAATGAAAGTCAGGCCACCAATGTGAAGGCTATCACATGAATATGGGTTTTAATAAATGAATCAAATTAAATTGTTTTTCCTTAAAAGGAAAACAATGGATTTAAAAGGAGGAAGATCAGAGGGACAGCTGGTTGTCTGCATTTGTAAATCTTACCTAACTCAGATTTTATATAGCAGTTTTTTTTCAGGAGCTGTTTGAACATCCCAACCGTCTTATGAAGTAGGCACACAGGACATCTAACTATAGCCTGACAAGAGAAAACACTGCATACTGCTCTTGTTCTTCATCACCACTTAGAAAAAAACACAATGTTCTGACCCCTCTGGTCAAACACACTTATGATAGGTCCAGAGGGACTGAAATGTTGTGGTACTGTCTAATTCATGGTGATGCTGAGCTATAGAAAGGTGTAGGATTTTCTTTTATTTCATGCTAAAGTTTCCAGATATGGTAGAATACACAAAGACAAATAAATGACTGTATACTAGTTGCTTTTTTGAAGCTTTTACAAAATAACATGACATATATGCAATCTGTGTGGGGGGGAGCTCTACAGTTAATTTTACCTCTGGGTTGACATCCTGAACAGACTGGAAAAAATCAACATTGGGTTAATTTTTTTTTTTTCTGTGAAATGTACAGTATTATGCCTTGGAGGCATATTTGTGCCAAAAACTGAGGCTGAAGTAAGGCGTAGATGTGGCCTGCCTGAGGGCAACATCAGGCAGGAAGGAAGATTGACAGAACTGGGATGTCCTTGCATATTATTGGGGCATGGGAAAATAACCTGTTGAAAAAAATAACAAAGGCAGTGTCTCCCAACCATTTTCCCTTTAGTTTTCCATCACAAGTTTGGTCATGCCGGGCTATGGTGAGCAGTGCCCAGAATGGGCTTGTTCTGGAGCACGGCCCAGGTGCGCCCGTTTCCAAAGGTGCTGCGGGGACATCAAAGTGGTTTGTCATTATTGGGGGTGCCTTACAGACATGTTCACCAAACTTTGAAATACCCTGGGACAACAGCATGAACAGGCATGATGTGAGTGGACAGCTACACCAAACAGTGAAACAGTGCGTCTTCATCTTCCTGCGGAACAAAACAGCACTTACTGAAGCACAGCTATTTAATGCCATTGACTCAGAACGCAGCGTCATCAGCTATCGACGCACCCTCAAATGGGTAGCTCTGTTGCATTGGAAAAGCAAAGGCCCTGCCGTCCTGGGCTGCCGCGCCGACTCAAACCAAGTAATAATAATAATAATGATAACTTTATTTATATAGCACCTTTCGAAAAACTGTTACGAGGTGCTGTGCATCATAAAATCAAATAAAACGCACTCCAATTAAAAAACAACATAATAAGGTAAAATTAAATGAAGAACATTAAAAACATTGAGCACAGGAGCACAGTTTTAGCAGCATGAGATTAAATCTGTCAGACAAAAAGAAATTAAACAGGAAATTATAAATCGGTGACAGAGTCTAAACAGATAATCAAACAATAAAACTATTAGCACAATACACGGGGGGGGGGGTTAAACTATTAAGACAGATTTACTATAAAAAAGCCTGTCTGTAAAAGTAGGTTTTAAGGAGTGATTTAAAGAGAGCAAGGAATTAGCCAGCCTCAGTTCCTCAGGTAGGGAGTTCCATAGTTGTGGAGCTCTTACAGAAAATGCCGTGTAGTCCGTGTAATGCTTTAACAGTAATAAGTAAAAGTTTAAAATCAGTCCTATACTTGACCGGTAGCCAGTGGAGAGAAGCAAGAATGGGGGTGATATGGTCTTGTCTCTTGGGGTTTGTTAAAAGTCTGGTTGCTGAGTTTTGAATGAGTTGGAGTCAAGAAATAGATTTTTGGGAGATTCCAGAATAAAGTGAGTTGCAGTAGTCGAGACGTGAAGAAATCAGAGCATGGATAACTTTTTCAAGGTCTGGATAGGGGAGAAAAATTTTTATTTTTGTAATGTTTCAGATCTGGAGAAAGTAGGATTGAGTGACTTTGGTTATTTGAGTGTCAAAATTAAGCTCTGAGTCAAAGAATACACCCAAATTGTGGACGGTGGGTTTCAAATTTTCTGAGAGGAATTTTTTGAGAGGTTGTTGAGATTGTTCTTCAGGGTGGTGGTGAGAGAGGGGGCCCAAATAACAGGACTTCTGATTTCGATTGATTGAGCTGAAAGGAGTTTTATGACATCCAACATTCAATGTCTGAGAGACAGGCCATAACGTGAGACAATTCATTTGGTTGGCTACCGGTCAGGGGAACATATAGTTGTGTGTCGTCAGCATAAAAATTATATTTGATGTTATAATTCTGAATAAGTAGAGCCAAGCTGCTCGGTGTAAAGGAAAATCCCCTGTCGTGAATCCTTAGTGCCCTTCATGCCTAAAACTTAAGCAGGGCTGTATTTTTTGTCATTAAAAGTTAATCCAGTTAAATGCAGTATAGTTTTTAGTTTTATTACTTTTAGTCATCAATTTTATTTCTTTCAGGTCTTTAAGTTATTCTTAGGGTTAGTTTGTTGTGAGAGTACAGTTCTTTGTAAACTTTACAAATAAACTTTTTTGCTCATAATTGCACTCCAAAGACATCATAAACCCTTTCAAGCTTGTTTATTAGATTTTGCCTTTATTTGAAAGGACAGTTGAAGAGAGACAGAAAACATGCATGGGGAGGGTGAGTGGGGAAATAAATGCTACAAACATTCGCCCGGATCGAATTTGATCCTCGTGAATTGAGTGGGCCCTTCTTTTGGTTAGCAAAACCTGGCTGAAGAAAGGCAAAGGTTCTGATCATGACACAGAGGAATAAAACCACACTGAACATGCCTTAACGTGCAGACCAGGAAGGGTCAAGAGACAAAAACTTCATTTTATCACCTGTGCTTATGTATCTCGGTTCAGCGATGGATTGTGCAGTACTGCAGACATCTGAGGTGGGATTGTTTGTCAGGAGAACTGCATCACTCATGATGTTTATTTATGAATCAGCCACCAAGGGGGTTGGATGGATCAGTGGTTAAATGACTGACTGACTATGCTACTGGAGATTGGGGGTTTGAATCCCGGTCAGGGCACCATCAGTATCCAGTGTGGGCCCTTGTACAAGTTCCTTAATGCCATGAACACCTGTCAGTCTCTAACGTACGTTGTGGATAGAAGCGTCTGCAAAATGACATTGTGGACATTGTGGATGTTGTTAAATTCACTTGTAAGTTATTCAACTTTCATGCCATTTAATCACATCAACCTTGGTGAGCATAAGCCTTTAAAGTGGATCTAGATTTTGTTAAGGAAAATAAGAATATGAGGAATCATTGCAACATATTGCTTAGAATTTAAGCAGCAACTCAGGCTGCAAATGGCAATGAGAAACTGTCAACATAGAAGTCCAGTTTTTGCAAAGGCTTGGAATGTAGTTTTAAATGTCTAAAAGCCCCAAGCGTCTATATGCTTAAATTCACTCCCTTAATTCCAAGATTATGATTAAATTTCTGTTTTTTCTTTTTTTCAAGGTTTTTATTTTTTTATATGGCTTTCTTGAGGAAACAAACTCCTACACATTGCCAAAATTGCACAGTTATGTTGACAAGGAATCCATTTGTGCAATTTAGTTAGTGTGCAGAAGTTTGCTTGCAGGTTTTGAAGGATTCATTCCTCTCCAGCTCACCTATTTGCTGAAATAAATGTAATTTTTCTGGGTGTTTTGATCAATAAATCAAAGCAGATTATGTTCTTTTAAAACGGGCTGTGTTGAAAAAATATGTAAGTATCAGAAACTTGATTAATCTTAATTTCATGAAGCAATTTTCTAAACACATTACAGAGTGCTGAAAACAAATAACACAGGCAAGCAAGACATAAAACTCACAACAACAGAGCAATTAAAATCAGACTTACTAACAATAGGATGGTCATTGAAGTCACCAGAAGCTCTTTGATAGAATGCTTGAAGAGGAGATTGAATACATCTTTTAGCCATGCCAATGAGTTAAACACAGTTTATATCTCTAAAGTGTAATTGCCTCCTGTTTCCATGTTTTGCCCTCACGCCAGGAAACAGTTTTTACTTTATGTCATCTCTGAGTCATGCAAAGCTTCAGCCTTCTCACACAACATCTCCTCTGTTCAGCCAAACTTCACCCTACTGTGTAACCTTAGGACAGAGGCTTCTGATAGAAACATCCAGCACCCCACTGTGTACTGTTAAAACAAAATAACGAACAAAAGAAGGTCAGAATCCCTCTGCTCACTGCTAGAAATGCTGTGTTTCTTTAGCACTGTGCATTAGTCAGCACTCTGTCAGCGCTCACTTTGGCATTCCTGTTGTTTCCTGTTGATAAAGACAGGACTGCGCCTGCAGCACTAAACTCAGCCTGTTGGTACTCTCACTGTTTGGGTGTTTGGATCTGTAGTTGTAGGGGTTTGGAGAAACCAGTCATGAAGAAGTTCTAAAAAATTAATTCTGTTTGCACTTTTCTAAATAAATCTTTACCATGACCCTAGAAATAACTCAAATGCACACCTAAGAAGAAATAAACTGGTCCTAATCTTCTGTATTCAACAAACAGACGGAGATTGGATGGAGGAAGGAGGCGTACCACCTGCTGGTGTTCGCCACCGATGATGTTCCTCACCTCGCTTTGGACGGCCGACTCGGAGGCCTCGTCAAGCCACACGATGGGATGTGTCACCTAAACACACAGAACGAGTACAGCGCCTCCACAGAGATGGTAAGAAGAGCAGCACTTTTCTGATGTCTAGCTCACTTACAAATCTCTGTTCCTGGCAACAAAGAAGACCCACCCAGCCTCATTTTTCTAAACTAGTAGACTATCATAGCTGCATGTGTGAACATAAATACACAATTTTTGTCACCTGAACTCATAATGTTAATATCACCTGACCGGTGCAGCAGCTGTGGTACATAGTAGAGTAGGGCAATTATTCATCACAGTGCATCACGTTAAGTTATGTCCTCTTTTTCCTGTGTTTCTGCTCATGGGTACTTTCTCATCAGTAAAGACAAGCAGTCAGACACTTCAGTCTGGGCAATTTCATTACATAAAAAACTAGGTTCTGTCACTGCACAACCGTCTGCATCACGATGCATTGTTGCTCTGCTTTTTCCGCTCTTTAGAGCCTTCATAACTTTACTCCAGGTCCATGTGTGCTGCTGTCACAGGCCTATCTTCCTCTCACATCTCCCTACATGTGAATTAATTCCCTGTAAAACCGAAAAAAAAATCACTAAATAAATGCATTCTGTACAAATGTAGAGAGTTTCTTAACAGAAGTGTTAAACCAGTATTTAGCGCAAATGAAAAGTGAAACCATTTTTTTGTCTGTGGCATATTCTACTATACAGATCTGTGGGTGCATGTAGGCTCTCAATCATCCAGGTCATGGTTATCCATTTCATTGTCAAGAGGGCAACTGGACTTGATTGAGGTTCTTGATGACGTTTTGCCTCTCCTTCAGTGTCTGTGGCCAGAGCTAGAACTTATGGCTTCTGTTGACCGTCACGTACTAATGATCTGGGTGGTCAGCTGAGAGTCATTTACAGCAGAGTCACCGGGGTCACCTCAGAGTTGTCAGTAGAGTTGTTGGCCTGGTTTCACCTGAGGGCGTGTCCTCCTGGGCCTCTTCAGGTTTGCTATGGCTGCATGATGTTGGGTCCTGTGATCCAGCGTAAGAAGTGTGCTTTGGATTGCTGTCCAAAGGAATACATTCCCTATGTAGGGGATAAGAAGTGTATTAGTCCACCACCTCTATTATCTATCTTCCTATCTGTGGACATTCTTGTCTCCTAAAACAGGGAAAATAAAATGTGAAATGAAGCCCAAGAGCGCACTGATCTGATCATGCAGTTTTAACTTCCTTGCAAAGTAAGATGACAGCTGGAATCTCCTGTAGCACACATTGTAGGTGCTTTCCTTTACAGAATCCAGCCGCGAATGGACGTTGGAATTTCCTTTGTTTACTTACAGATAACTCAGAGATTCATCTGATACCTTAAAGCCCACTCCTTCTTTTGAATAAAAAGGGTTTTATGATCATACACTAGTCCGTCTGGCTTTATATGGCTCCTCTCCAACTCTGCACTCGGGGTTTGAAGGGATTTTATATCAAGTATTTAAACTAAATCCATCCTAAACAAACTCAGCTGAGGAGAATGAGTATTTTTGAGCAACTTGTTCTTATTAATAGCAACACCATGTGGAGGTAATTGCAGAGGGGAGGGTCAGTACTTAAGTCAACACCTGGAGGCAGCCAGTAAAACCACAGCATGACTGTGGACTTGTAACTACATGGCACTAAAGCATGCAGAGCCACAAATGACAGAAATATTTGACTTTGGCCTACATTTTCAACCAAACCACCATCAGTAGTTTTAGTGTGAGAGAACACTGCAAAACTCCAATCTGAGCAAACACATTAGATAAATTATTAGTCAAACATCTCCAAGTTCTATTCTCCTGAAAAGTCAAGTTAACATGGTATTTCAAGATATCCAGGCAGAAAAAAAGCTCATCTTAAGACTATTTTTTTTGCTGTATTGGCCTTATTTTTCATGTCTTTAAAATAAGGTATTTCTCATGATTTGCCAGCTAAATGTGGCTTTCATTAAATTTAATCTGGTATTTTTGACTCATAATTGGACAAATGTACTTGCGTATACACTGATTTTTGCAGTGACTGTCAATTAGGAACCAAAATTTAATCCAGTTACACAAAGAAAGCCTTTTACATGTCTAAAATAATCAGTTTCAGAAGATAACAGAAGGCCACTGGTATAAAAACTGATAAAAATCATCTGGATGGCATGAGTTTTTAATTAGAATTGAAAATGTTTTCACTTGTTTCTCATTGTTTTGTTTTTTTTCTCTGAATCAGAATTTCAGATGAGTCTGGATAGCCATGTTTACTGTTAAATAGCTGAAGTAGGAAAATCTGCTGTGGAACAAAGGAATTGCTACTTTCTGCCAAAAATCTTTTGGTGACAGTGCTCTTGCAGTGCTGTAAAAAATTCTCAGCAAAAGTCACATTTTTAGGGTGCAAAAAAACTGTGTTAAACACGTCTTTACTCCAGGTTAGTTCTGATTTTAATATTTTTGTCTTTAAAAAAAGAATAACTTTTGACAAATGCAGTCATTTTCTTCAAATATGAGCCCCATTTCCAGGCATAACAGTGGTTAAAATAATGTAAGAAAATTTTTTTTTATTTAATATCCTGAAGCTAATCTTTTGTCCTTCCATGACCCAAACTTGATGCAGGATTCCTTTCTCTCTTTTGGGGACACATTGCTCTACTGTGTGGGTTTTAGCAGACACAAAACACCTGACCTTTATTTTCCACCGTCCATTTGAAATTGTGGAGAATTGCATCTAAAGAAAACATCCACAACCTCTCATGTAATGTGAAATGCCCTTGCTGTCTTTCTTTCTAATACTGGAATGTGATGAGGATGAGCTCTTTAGTCTACGTTCAGACTGCAGCTCCAAGTGATAGATACTAGATTTTATTTTTGACTCATCTGTTTTCAATAAAGTGTGTATACAACACCAGTGCATGCAAACACAAGAATCTGCACTAAGTTCCCTGGGGGGCTTGAATCAGAGTTTCAGAGTTAATATTTGTGTTTTATGATCCTGATAAAGTTGATCCTGAATCAAGTCAAATTATTGGGGTTCATAGTCGGTGCTGGAAATGAGGGATGTGTTTAAACATGATGGTATTTTAGATGTAATCACCTCTTTTGCAACCAATCAAATTTTTTAACTTTTTAAAAAATCATGTGCTTTGAATTGATTCAGTCTCCATTATTTTAATGATTGTCTGGATTGAAAAAGCACAAAAACTTGATACATCTACAGATCCTTGGTTGTAGTTCTAACCAGAAGAGAAAAATAGAGAGCAGGTTGGCAAAGACTGATGTTTGGAAGCCCTTTGGGTGAGTTACAAAAATGCAAAAGTTGCTCTGATGTCTCAACAGAGAGCAGAAGAGTGTCAGCAGAAGTTACTGTCTAAATTGCATAAAAAACACTGTCAGTATCAGAAGGAGAATTGTGGACACCCACATGTCATCCAGACATGTGGATGTCCAGTTTTACAGTTTATAGGCAAAATACTAATATATTTAAACTTCTGACTTTGAAGAAGGTTATACTAATTCTCTCTGTCATTATTCTGCAATTGAGCAAATAGAAACAATTTTGGAAATAATTCTAGTCTCAACTGTATCAGTATAATTGGATTTTTTTTAAATAATCGCGATGAGCTTTAAAATCACTTTCAGAATAGGGTCCATAAAAGCAGCATGGTTTTGAGTACAACTGATGATTCCCAAAGTCTGGCTCCATTTTGTTGGTGCAAATACAAACCTACTATTTGCTAAACTTCTTCCTGGAATTTCTAAGCTCCTAAACAACTCCTGTCTCTTTAAAATCCACTGTATCCATGCAGCTTGGGCTCATGTCATCCTCTGAGCTGAAGGGTAGAAGTAGAAGTAAGAAGAGTGTCATTGTAAGCGTCTTAATGATAGTGAAAACATCTATAGTAGCAGGATGGACTTCCTTGTCTGCTTGAGCATAAACTAATGTCAACACAATAGGTTGCCATGGTCGTCTCCTCTTCTTTCTTCTTCTTGGTGGATTTGCAAACTAAGTTTTTGCATATTGCCTCTTACTGCATGGAACAAACACAAGTGTGCTCAGGCTCAGATCTACTGTGAAATTGCTATAAATTTCTGGTATTGTGGTGACCCTCTTCCATGTCTAGATCCCATCCCTTCTGGCTTTGACTCTGCTGAAGCAGAGACTTTATGTCCCAGGAAGCCATGATTAAAACTCCACTCTGTTTCTCTTCATCCTTATCACCACATTTGAGGGAATTTTCTCTCGTCCACTGCTCGTTAACTCGAGAATTATACTGTAAATGCTGGTTGAAGTGGTCTGTCCTCCTGTTTCCAGTGAGCTACGTGAGATATCCTTGTGTCTGTTTTTCTGTTCATAACTAAAGGCTTTATTTAAAAATCCCAAAGTTTAAAAAAATATTCTAAACAATCATGAGGACTTGTAGTAGCTTCAAGAAAAATAAACCCAGTTGTATGGAGGTGTCAGAGGACCAGCAGAGTGTCTACAGTGTAAACACAACACCAGGGTCAGAATAATATCAACATATGTTAGAGCCTTTTTGAACATACACACTGAGCTGCATGTGTGGACTTAAACAGCTGCATTTTTCACCCCAAGTTTAACCAAACTTCTGCACAAAGTCAGGGTGGGTTGGTGTGAGATGGGGGGCATGCTGTGCTTAAACTTGGACAACAGTGTAAATGGTTTAGAAAATGCATTGCTTCTTTCCATGTGTCTCTACAGGACTACCCATCACTGGCTCTTCTGGGAGAGAAACTGGCAGAGAACAACATATTCCTGATCTTTGCAGTGACAAAACGCCTCTATGTCATTTATAAGGTAGTGTTTTTGGCTGCTTTTCCTTCACATAATGTCTGTTAATATTCAGGAAACTAACACTGTCTTATGTCATCCACTCTGAAGAATTTTACAGCCCTCATACCTGGAACTACAGTTGAAATCCTGGACCAGGACTCAAAGAACGTGATCCAGCTGATCGTCAATGCTTACAACGTGAGTCCAGAGGGGTCTGAGTCTGCGTGTGGTTTCCTGTTTGTGAGAGAGAGAGAGTAATGACACAGAGGGATTTGAGGAGATAAGATGAGGAGGAGGAAAACAGAGGCAGATTCTTTCATGTCTTCCCACCGCTGTGACACATTTAATGAGCCTCCAGCTGACAGGGGTGGCTACACACAGCCTGGATTTCTCATTTTGGCGGAGACGTGGGGGGTCAGAGCGATTTTTACGGCTGACTTTGTAGCAAATTGGCGTCTTCTCACGAATAGTTCTCACAGGGATGGAAATGTTGATCAGTTAGTTTATCAGTTAGTTTATTAAAGAAAAGTTATAAAATACCATAAAATCTGGATTCTAAATCACAGTGGTAGTGTCTGGCCCTCTTCCAGAGGGAAGAGGTTTCAACTGTCTTCTAAATCAGGGGTTCTCAAACTTTTCAGCCTGTGACCTCTGTAGTAAAGGTGGTTGAGCACAGCCATGAACACTGAAGAATAGTCATGTGCAGACAAGGGTGTCCATAAGGGGGGGATGAAGGGGAGAGCTTTCTGGGGTCCAGCCAAACTGGGGGCCCTTGGAGTCAGCAAAATCCTGGTTAACATAATGTTAAGCTGTGATATCTGTATTCAAAGCAAGTATCCTTTTGTTATTAATTTATGCTGTAGAATAAAGCCATCTTAAAAATATAAATCTCTTTTCTTAAAAACAGAATTAAAATGGGTGAAAATGGCAACACAGGCGTAAAAGTGGCCGAAATTGGCGGAAAAGGTGGTGAAATGGGATTAAAACGTAGCAGAAAGTGTTTGGGTTGGTTCAAAGTGGCAAAAATGGGTAAAAGAGGCAAAATTAGGCAGAAATTGCACAAAATTGATGGAGAGTGGCAAATAATAGTCGTAAAAAAAGGTGGGAAAAGTGGTTAAAAAGTGGCACTAATAAATACTTATCATTAGATCCCAATTATAGCTTGATACACTTTTAGCACCAAAATGAAACAACTGTTAGCGAGGATGCTAGCACCAATGCTGCTGATAAAACACATATGCATTAATATTGTCAATAAATCACAACAGGGGTGGGCCCATTCACTGGGTTTTTTAGGTTCCCAGTCAAATCTGTTGGCAGACCTCTGTGCAGACTTACTTTTTATGGATTTTTAAGCATTACGTTGATTTCAGCATAAGTCTCTCCAAATGACCATGTTTTTATTTCACATGTAACTAATTGTACATAAAAATGGCTAAAATGTTAAGTTTAAAATCATTTAACATTATTTATAGTGGGCTGCACAGCGGTCCAGGGGCTAGTGCTGTTGCCTCACAGCAAGAAATCCCTTGGTTTGCTTCCCAGTCAGGGTCTTTCTGTGAGCAACTTTGCATGTTCTCCCCCCTGCATGCGTTGGTTTTCTGCGGGTGCTCCCACCACCAAAAACTTGCTCAATAGGTTAATTGATGACTCTAAAATTGGCCGTATGTGTGAGTGTGCCTGGTTGTCTGTCTGTCTATGTAAGCCCTGCGATTGACTGGCAACCAGACCTGGGTGTACCCTGCCTGTTGCCCAATGACAGCTTGGATAGTCTCCAGCCCCATGCGACACCCAACGGGATAAGCGATATTATTCTTAGTTTTTTTTTAGGCATCTGAAGACCCCCTCTCAGTGTCTTGCAACCCCCAAGGGGGGGTCTACATGCAGTTAAAATGATCATTTTTACTACATTCAACAGTAACAACATATAGTTTCTGTGCAGCTTGTAGCTCTCTTACTGTCTGTTTTCTAGCTGTGATACTTTAGTTGAGCTCCCAGGCTGTGTTGATAGTTGTGAAGTACAGACCCACAGCCCATGATTTTCCCTGCCAAAGTCCTCTGGTCAGTTATTATCTCTAAGGGGTCTCCAAAAGGTTTATTCACTGAACACAGTATACAAACATTTCCTTAACATGCAGGGTTATGATCTATTGAGGTAGAAAACCTGTTAAAAACTGGTGTCAGCACCTGTCTCATCTGTGTCTCTGTGTATCTTAGTAAAAAGTTAGCTATGAAGTTGCTGCTTATTCTACACAGTGAATGGAGGCAAATTTTGAAACCGCTTCAGGTTCTGTGTGTGGTGTTGACAACTGCACTTGCAGTCACAATGGTACATTTAAACTGGTATGTTGGTCATTTTGGTTTATAGGTTGTTAAGCAGGGCATGGGGAACAGCTGTAAAGAATGAATGGGAATGAATGAATGTTTGAAAGGTGCTTATATAAATAAATTTTGATTGAATAAAGGAAAGTCAGTACATTGAAGTTTTAGGTGGACCTACATGCTGCGGTTATCATCAGAAAGTTTCTACATACATCAGATGTGATCCATACACTTTACATCTCAGACTACAGTTATTTTGGTCATTCATGATGCCACCATGTCAGACTATGCAACAAAATTCTTGTCCCAGCTTAGCTGACAGCCAAGTTGCACTATAAGAGTGATCCTGCCTGCTCATCGCATGTTGACTAGGGATAAGTACCAAAATCCATTACCAACTTGGCACTGGTGCCAACACGTCTCTGTCTGTTGTCATTTTTCCATAAGCTTCTCAAACTTTTTGCCCTAATTTGTCACTACGTTCAGGGCTAAATAACTAGACAGATGGCACAGCCCGAAACTTTCATCTTGTCAGTGCTTCTCTATGCAGAAATCACTTCCTGCCCCTCAAATGGATTTCTGTGGGTGACATGTCATTATCTGCATTGAACCTATGCGATGCAGTCAACTTTTAGATGAAAAAATAGATACAAATTATAAATTGATATTACAACAAGCATTCTGGTCCAGAGAGCTGCCATTCATCAGATATTTTCTCTGTTCCCTTCCATTTTCTGTAAACAGTGCAGCATTCCTGTCCCTAATCTTTTTTAAAAATATATTAACCAAAGTTACACAGCAAAGGTTGTTTTTGGGGCTGCTTGATGTGATCTATCTGGGCTGAGCTCTCAGCTGAATCTGTGTGGTTTTTCCTAAAAAAGACCATTTTATTTATTAACTGGCCAACATGAAGTCAACCTTTCCCTCAGTGTTTTTCTGTGTGGGCGTTCAGATTTTTCCTCTGGTTGTTGCCGGAGGAGCTGTGTCTTGTTTGGGCCCTGTGGCTGCATATTCTCCACGACAGAATCTCATGTCAAACGCAGACTTTGACATGCTGAGTGTGTGGGAGGGAGCCTGAATGAACTTCTTTGACTCACTGCCTTATTAACATTCCAGCTGCCACGTTATATCCACCACTTGTCGGCTTTGCCAAAACACTGTGAGGTTTGACTGTGGAGCTGAGTGATTTTTTTTTTTTAATTCCAGTTTGAGCATGGCACAAGGTTGCTGCTCGCTGTGATCATTTAAAGGGTCAGAAAAGAGTAAGAGTGGGGGAATGAGGGTGAACTAATCCATGTGCAGAAATCCTGATTTCTTCTTGGCACAGGTTGTCCCAGTAAACATGCAATAAAGACATCGATTTGTCAGGCATATGTTTCACAGAGGCCAACACAGCTGGCATTGCAAACAACCTGGGTGTTTCACATTCACACATGTACGACCTGCATCCATGCACCGTGCTTGTGGTTTTGCTTAAATTAACTATAAAAATGTGCTTAACCGAGGCAGTACGCTCCCAGTATTTCACTCTTTTCCCAGAAATACAAACCTGAAATGACTCGCTGTAGTGGTTTTAGATTAGGTGATGTGGGCCAAAAATCAAATCTTCATATCTTTTAGCTGAATTGTGATACCTAATATGCAGTACATTCTGAGAGTATTCAGACCCCCTTTACTTTTTTCAGTTTTGCTTTGTTGCAGCCTGATGCTACAGTAGTTTAAAATAATTTTTATCCTCATTAATATACATTGAGTACCCCATCATATTGAAGTAAAAATAGAATTTTAGATTTTTTTTGCAAATTTATATTAAAATACGGAAATATCACATTGACATAAATATTCAGACCCTTTGCAAAACATTGTAACCTCCTGTTTCTCTGGATTATTGCACTCCCTGAAAAGTCGAAGCATCCAGCTTGACTAACCCATGGAGCATCTTCTCCACCAAGTAAAACGGTATATCCATTTTGCAATGCAATGGTCAAATAAAAATTATGCAAATTTTCCTGACTGAAATGTTTCTGTTGGAGGCTCCAGTTTCAGCACCCTGAAAAAGTCTTCTTTGCACAAAGATTGCTGAAAATCCCCTGAAAGGATTTATTGTTCTGTGCAGTCAGAGTTGCGTACTGTATCTGTTTGAAAACCTTGAGCTGCAAACATGTCCTGATAAACTCGTGTTTTCTGCAGAACATCCGCTCTAAAGTGGAGCTGTCGGTGTGGGATCACCCAGAGGACATCAGTCTTTCCTTCACCGCCACCTGCCAGGATGGAAAGCCGCTACCCGGCCTCAGGAAGTGTGCCGACCTGAAGATCGGGGAAACAGTGAGTCCCTGTCCACGCTCCACTTTCCCTGTGTAAATGTTTTATGCAGCTTCTTGGCTCTGAAGAAGCATTCAGTGTTTTCTCCGAGGGGTTATGAAAACTTAATCAGGGGCTTTTAAGGGGAGTCCTGATATTTTTAAACCTGGGCTGTACTTTTACATCTTTTAGGATTTCAAAGTTGCATAAAATCTTGGAATTGCTGAGTGAATTTCTTTAGTTGGCCAATGCTAAAGGATTTTAAAGGCTGCAATGTTATCTTGTTTATTTTTTGCCCCTGAGAGGCTCAGATTTTATGCTTTTCCTCCTTTTAAACATTAACAGCTAGAAATATCTAGATACATTTTTGGGCAGATATTCTCAGTGTGATGGGGAATATAATGGTTACAGCAACAGAATGTTATCAAGGAGGCTGACAGCAAAATTTCAAAATAAAGTCAAACAACAGTTTTTAGATAGTCAGAATGACTGTTTGAGCCCGTCAGTGGTAACAAGCACATGAAGCTATTATGTAGTGTTGGAATGGAAAAACAGCAGCAGTTTGTGCTTGTAAGATAAACTATTAACTCACTTTATGAGCTTTTGTCTGTTATTCTCCTCTGACTTTTGATGTAAATTATGCCTCTGTGTGCAAACACACTGGTTTGGGTCATCATAAGTACTAACAAATACATTAATACCATCATCTAAAGGTATTTTTGCATCAAGTTTACATACTGAGTGCAATGCATTTGGTCTTTGGACAAAATCAGGACACATCACAGTTAAAACCCTCCTGCCTGTTCTGCCAGGGATCAATATTTTCGCAGGCCATCCAGAGCGGCATTTTTAGCTGAATTGAGGCCACATGGGAGTGGAAAAAACAAGTTGAGAGGTTGCAGATTCATGATTTTGGGTGTTGTGACATCCATGTGTGCTGGAGGAAATATTTGTTTATTTTTCCAAGACAGAATTATTTGAGGTTTGAGCTTTAATTGCATACGATCCTTTGCAGTATTTGAGGCCTGTTTCCCCAATCATCATTGAAAAGTGTTTAAATAGCATAAATTATAATATTTTGTGGTGTAGGATCTGTAAATAACACTGAGGATGTAGTGATTATGTGTCGTGCTCTGTAACTGTTCAGCTTTTAAGAGGTTTCTCATGCTATTTTTTTTTTTTGCACGCAGGGATGTGTTGCCATAGAAACACAGTCTTTTGCCAAAATGATGAGCAGCTGTGGTTGAAAATGTATCCATGTGTTTCAGCACAGCACCTTTATTCTTCAGGTTTAGACGGAACAAACCATGTGGGATGAAGGAGGCACAAATGCTTCTTTTTGAGGGTTTAACACAAGGTTTGGTAGCATGTTTCTGCTGTTTTTTTTTTTTGTTTTTTTTTTTAATTTTCACCAGGTTTATCTCTTTACAATCAGAGATCTGTTCAAAGACAGAACTGGCCATCCATAGAAGCAACACATGATTTCACCAGCCATTTGATGTCATCACTAAAGCTGAGAAATTAATGGAATTTTAGATTAAATTGCAGTATTTTCCTACTACAATTTTCAAACCAGAGAAGTTACAATATTTCTTTGACCTGAAATTTTTCAAAATACCAATTAAATCCTTTTTTGCAGCAAAGATGTGACCTCCAATTATGACATATATCAGCTGTTTCAGGATCTGCTTATGAAGCACACTGCCGAGCAAATCATTCCCTTTCTAGTCATCTTTGCAATGCCACTGCCTGCGCTTCAGTCTCCAGCTCACCCCAGAAGCGCAAGCCCACTCTGAATTGCTGAAGATGTGTGCCAGGTATACTTTCAATGCCAGCCACTGCCAAACTAACCTTGCAAGCAGATGGATACGCCTGTTTCCGTGTGACGTAAGCAAGCAGCAACAAAAGGCTGGTGCAATTATGGTGGAAGAGATTAGCTTGGATGCTGCTAAAGCATCAGTTTTGTCAGAACTTGATGACATTTCTTTGTTAAAGGAAGAACAAAGAACAGCATTGAGTTGTTTTCTTTTCAAAAATGACACAAGTCATGTGCTGACATGTCTTCAGTTGCCATGGATCACGTTATGCCGTTCTCTATGGAGTTTACTCCTCGGTAGTGGCTACATCATGTTTTTGGTTGCTCTGATTGGCCCGTAAAAATGTGACAGGCAGAACGTTCATCCAATCGCCCTCCAAGTTTTTTTTTTTTTTCAAAGCCTCTGCTCTTTCCCAAACGCTGGCTATGAGCTGTTTACCAGATGGATGTTTTTCAAACATCCATCTGGCAGGTCAGGTTACTGTCAAACCACATCAATCCACATACAGTTCCAATTAAAATTATTCAACCCTCATTGCAAATCAGGTTTATTGTGAAAATTTACAGACTTTCAGCTGTTTGCAATGAACAAATCAAATAAAAGGAATTGAAATAGCTAAACACAACTTAGGCTTCAACTGGTTTCCCTAAATCCAACTGAAAATGCAACTTAAAATGACTTCTCCAAAAGTATTCAACCTCTTTATGGTAGGCATCTTTAGTACTTAGTAGAGCACCTTTTTGCTTCTATGATCTGCTGAAAAGAAGATATATAGCCCGACACCAGCTTCTGGCAGCGTTCCTGAGAAATCTTATCCCATTCCTGATGTGTAATGGCCTCCAGTACAGTAATATTCTTGGGTCTGCATGCTGCAACTGCTTTCTTCAAATCTCACCAGAGATTTTCTATGGGGTTCAAGGAGGCGACTGTGATGGCCACTGGAGAATCTTCCAGGACTTTTTCTGCACCCAAGCTTTGGTGAAATTTGAGGTGTGCTTGGGATCATTGTCCTGTTGGAAGGTCCAGTGATGCCCAAGCTTCAGTTTCCTCACAGATGGCATGACATTTCCTCCTAGGATTTCCTGATACTTCAATGAATCCATCTTGCCTTCCACACACTGCAGGTTTCCAGTGCCACTGAAACCTCAGTCCCTGTTGACACAAAGTTTTGCTGGAGGTCTTTTGCAGTCAGTTGAAGGTTTTTCGGCCTGCCTTCTCAGGTATCTGGTTGCAGGTAGTGTAACGACTGTTCCTGTAACTCTGAACTTATGAATTATGCTACCATCGGGGTCTCTAGGAACATTCAGTGCCTTTGCTATCTTTTGTATCCTGTTCCATGTTTGTAAAGGGCAAAGATCTCCTCTCTTAACTTTTGGGACCATTCTTTTGACTTTTCCATATTTCCAACATGTAGTCAAACATAACACTCAACAAATCCATCAAGTGGATTTGAATATTTGAGCTTTTGTAAGGGATTCTGTTAAGAAGTTGAATAACTTTGAGCCTGGAGAAGTCATTATGAGTTGAAGTTTTAGGTTTTAGTTAGATTTGGACAAACCACTTGAAGCATTCATTGTGATGAGCTATTTTGATATCTTTTGTATGATTTATTTATTGCAAACATTAGAAAGTCTTTAAATTTTCACACTGAACCTGATTTGCAATGGGGGTTGAATAATTTTGATTGCAATTGTAGAGCAGATTGCACATTTTTCCAGCTGTTTGGATCAAAGTACCCGGTCAACTTCAAAATACAGTACAATTCACAGACTCTTAATCGTGAATCTCCACTAAATCAAAAGCACGTCTCATCCTGTGGCACAAGCAAAAGGTCAACAGGGGGTTAGTGCACTCTTAGAAGAATATTGTGGAAAACTTAGAATATGGCTTCATTTGGTAACAAGCAATTGAATTAAGTTAATTCAACTCAAGTTAAGTTGCAAGAAGGTAACTTGAGTTGCAACTTGTTAACTTGAGTTGAATTTAATTGCTTGTTACAACTTTTTCTTGTTTTTCCACTATTTTTTTCTGTTTTTTTGCAGTGTGGGCCTTTAACTTCATAAACCATGGAAGCAAGAGAATCACAGAATCATGTTGAAATGAATGCCATTTCATCTACAGGAAGGAAAAATATTCCAATTGAACTTGAAGTTCTTCTGTGATCTTTGGATATTTGAATGCGCCATTGCAGCTCTCATTAGCACATTATACAGCACATTAAAATCATAACTTAATATTTGAAGTTCTTATATTCTTATGTACTTTTTGATGTAAGTGATCGTGATAAAAAGAGAAATTGTATTGTTTTATTCCACAAGTTCCTTGTATTATGAACATCTCCCATCCTAAATAAGCAGCACTGACTCAGAAATGAGACACTGAGTTATCTTTAATTGCTTTAGCCTCAAAGTGGTTTCAGATGTTATTTAAAACAGTTAAAGTATTTTGGTCTTTTCAAAAAAGCATGAATTCATAATAAGATCAAATGTAGGTCATCTCCTGCAGCCTGAATCCCCCTGCAGAGCTCATGGAGATATTCAGAGTCAGAGCCAGCATCTAAAGAAAGTGAGCTGGGACTTGGCAGCATGAACCAAATGCAGTGTGATCTTTGAATCCTAACACCGACTTCCTGTCAGATGAAATCAAACTGAGATGACAAGGGAGTGGAGGATTTATTTAGTCCTCCGTTGTAACTACAGAGACAGTCCTGGCATCTTTTGAAGAGAGGAATCCTCAAGAATGAAAGTCACAATGACACAGCCAGTTTCTGTGAGAGGGTCACTCCAGGACACAAAGTTTGTCCCTCTGTTTCTCCGTACCTTGGACGATGTCATTGTTCTCCTCAGACATGCAGATTTATGCTCCCTATTTCATATACTCATGAATCCTATTTTTGTAGTGTCCAAAAGAAGGAAACGTTTAGCATATCATCTCAGCTCTGTTGGCAGCGATTGGTCATTCCTCTGGGATATTTTTTCTCCTCTCAGCGCGAGTCAAACAGAGGATACAGCTTTGTGAAGTCTCACTCCTGTCCTGGTGGTAAAATTGTTTCTGCTGGCTGACCTTTTGCCTCACAGTCATTAAGACTGAGGAAGAGCTCTCTACTTATGACAGTGTCTGATAAGACATAGATCAGTGAGTCAGGCAGGAGTTTCTGGCACTGGTACCTCTAAAGAAGTATTTATACCCTACACCTGAAATGCATCTGCTTGTGGGCAGGTGTGTAGTGGCTTGATGGTTAGCAAGGTTCCTGGTTTGAATCCAGGTCAGGACAGGAGCCTTTCTGTGCAAAATTTACATGCTCTGCCTGTGCATGTACAAGTCTTGCTTCCTTCCCAGACCAAAGATGTGCTTGTTAGGCTGATTGGTGATGCTAAATTGCCCATAGATGTGAGTATGAGCCTTGCCTGTTTGTCAACTCTGCGATTGACAGTGGACTAATCTAAAGTCGCGTCTCTTGCCCAGTGGGAGCTGGAATAGGCTCCGTCCCATGCAACCCCAAACAGGACAAGGGATGTACTGTAGATGATGGATGTATTGATGTGCTTATGTTATTTAGCAACACCGTTGTTGTAGTAGGTTAGTAGGTCTACCAGCTGTAGAGACAGTAGAACTCACAAATGGCTCAGTGAACAAGTCAAAAGTAATTTGCACTTTGTGGTATCAAATAATTCACTTTTTAAACTGAGCAACATGGTTTATGCCATACAATGCACTGCGGAATGCAAGGACTTGTATACTGGGGAAACAAGACCTATCTAGTCAGGACTCAGCTGTTCATTTACATCTAGAGGACGTGAAATTGCCGATCGCTGGCAGGCCCACCCCCAGATTTGACTGGGCCTTGACAAACCCAGAGAAAGGGCCCTCCCCAATTCTGATTTATTAATGATATCAATGTATGTCTGCTGGATAGGTGTCATTGGTGCTAGCATCCTGGCTAACAGTTACCTCATTTTGTAGGTGAAGGGAGTGTAAGGCCATTATGGGGTTCTGATCAGGAAATTCTTTATTTTTGCTACTTTTTAACCACTTTTAACACCCATTTTTCCAGTTTTATTTGCCACTTTCCATTGGTTTTTGCTAAATATTTGCTCATTTTTGCCACTTTACTCCAAGTTTGCCACATTTTAACCCCTTTTCATCACTCTTTCTGCCCATTTCACCTCTTTAAACTGATTTTTGCTACGTTTAAATACCATTTCACCATCTTTTAACCAACCATTGCCTCTTTTAAACTAGGTTTTTTTTTTTTTGGCCACTTTTTTCAATAACCATTTCTACAGTGGTTTAGCATTTTTTTTCCACTTTTAAACTCTTCCTATCACTTGTTCTGCCCAGTGTTGACCACTTTTAACCTTAAGAAAATGGGGTTTACAATTTTAAGGAGGCTATATACCACACCATAAATAGATATAAAGAATATTTGTTTCTTTTATGGTTATCACAGCTGAACTTTACGGCGGACCATAGTTTTACAGACCTCCAAAGACCCCCAGTTTGGCTGGGCTCCCAGAAAGCTCTCCCCCTTTGTCCCCCCTTATGGTAGTTGTTGATTGTTGGGCTGAATGTCATCAAAGGCTCGATTATCGGATGGTTTTTAAGATTGTTTTACCAGATTATCCTGTAATGTGTGGTGATTTGAGAGTGACTTTTTCCATCTCTGACCTGATCAAAAGATCTCTGGCTCAAGACCATAAATTTTAAACATGGTCAATATTTACCACCAAAAATCCTGTTGTGTGTGGTGAGCAGCAAGGACAGCTTGGCAGAGCACTGAACGGAGAAATAGCCAATCAGGAAGGAAGCTGACTGAAGAAGGAAGTACAAAATCACAGCTATGACAACAATATTAAACAGGCTTAAAGTCAGAAAGGAGTAGAAACTAACAACATGTACTGTAACACAGACCGCAGACAAACTGGCAAGGGAGGGAGCTGGACCAAAATGTTATCCTAATGGACTTAGCATGTAGCTAACAGCTAGCCACAGTAGCTTCAGTAACAAGAGTTGGCCTTTTTTTAAGAAACAAGCCTTGGATTCTTTTTGTCAAGAATCCTGATGATGCTTTACTCTAGATCACAAGGCCCAACATCATACATCCTCAGCTCAACAACTCTGCCAACACCTCTCAGTTGACCACACAGATCATTAGAATGCAAGCGCTAAAACAATAAATGTAAAAAAAGTATCTAAACATAAACATTACTGAGTCATTTTGTACATACACTCCTGCACATTTTTCAATGTATAACCGCGTTAAACACTGTATTTAAGTAATCTCATCTTATAAACACACTGGGAAGAATTGTGTCATATTGTCAATATGGAACTAAAAAATTGTTTTTAAATACAAAATAATTTAATTTTAATCATGCAATTAATCATGGTTAACTGTCAAAATTCATTGATTAATTGCAGTTTTAGAGATTAATACTGACAGCCCTAGTTTGGTGCGTTCTTGGTTGTTGTCTGTGGACAAAAGCAGGGGTCGGCTGAAGCAGGATGTTCATACATCTTAATAGCTTCGAGTTTTGCACAGACCTCTCTCTGGTGGTCACTTTGTATTCTGTACAGAAGCTCAATTAAGATTTGTATTGAGTCCTCCATCCATTGAGGAAACTTGCAAGGGGGCGGCTTCATACATGCAGACCCACAGTGAGCTCCAGCGTGGTGGAATTCTTTCTCCAAACCCCCCTCTGCTCTCCCCTCGGCTGCTTTCTCTTCCTGGTTTTGGGATGGGAAAGGGCGATGGAGGAGCTGAGGCAGAATAAAACCAGTGAATAGACAGGGGGGCTCTGGGGTGATCGGCCTTGCTCTTGTCTTTTATCCTCGGCTGTGAAAGGAGACAGAGGGTGCCAAGCTTCACGGCCTTTCTCTGAGGAGGACACGGCCCGGTCCTTGTCCCAGGTGTCAGTCATCGAGCCGTCGAGCTGTCGAGCCTGATGCTGCATCTCAATGAAGAAACACAAAAGTGGTCAGGAGGAGGCCTGTGAAACTGCTGAGCATGAATGAAGAGAGCTGGCAGAGTCAGAAATGTTAGCTGGAGTGTGCATAGTTATACGCATATTAATGAAAGAAAGTGTGCGCTCACCTTCAGACAGTTTCATGTCCAAACAAGCCAGAAACATTTAAATTGAGTTGTTTTGTTTGACCTTCTCTGCTTAATTAAATTTTTGGAAGTCATAAAAATTGTATCACTCAAAAAGATTGCTCTATAAAGATTCTATTTTATCCCTACCACAGTTTCTTTGGTTTAAACTATCCTTAATCTTTACTTACTGTGTGTTAGTTTTATAAAACATAGACAAACATTTATCTGATTCTCTAATTGTCCAATTTCTCTCAAAATTAAGCTTAGATCTGACCTTTTCTCATGCAGTTGAACTTCAGTGCATATCCTAATTCTTCCTTCCCCCAACTGTCCTACATTACTATCACTACGACTTCCTCTGCGCATTTTTACTTTCCACAACCTCATGTTTGTCTTAACGTGGTCATATGATTGGGAGCCTCCTCGAGACTCACATTTACAGTAAATTTAATTGAGTCCCTTATTAACTCGTTAGACTTCCCAAACGTAGGGGGAGACCCCATGCAGCATGTGACGTAGGCGCTTCCTGTGTCCTGAATGAGCTCGTGTTGTGTGCAGGACAAGAGGACAAATGGTCAAAATTTGTCCAATGTAACCCAACACTGAGATCCAACAGTTGCAGCAGGTTCTTTGGTAGTTTTAAAGTCAGGGTTGGGTGTTAATCTCAGATGTTTTCAAGATGACCAGCTTCTCCAGACAAGAGATATTGCTCTCATTTTTGTATCTGAAGTAGCTTGTAGACTAGCATTAAAAAGAGGAAGTCTTTGCAGAGATATACCGTGCTTAACAAATTTATTAGACCACCTGTCATATTTGTCTCAAAGACCATTCAGCATCATGAAGTGCTTTAATGTGGACTCTTTCATTTTCAGTGAGCTCTCCACATTTTACCATTTTGAACAGGAATGAGGGATTTCAAACTGAATTCAACCAAATTTGAGCTGGCTCACTGGGCTTCTCTGAGAAGTCAGAAATTAATCAAGCATAACATTCAACCACTAAAACTATTTTTTCTATTCAGGAATGCAAGTAAATAACTATAATTTGACATATTCATCAAGAAATATTAATGTGCTTGACTATTTTTTCAGTTTTTTTGTAAATCAGTAAATTTTAAAATTCATGGATAACAATAATAATTATATATTTTAGCATTAAAAATATCATTTGGGTTAAAGAGCTTCTACATGTTGGTGTATTAACCATTGCAGAAACATAAAAAATGATTTTGGTAATTACCAATGCTGTTAAATTAGGGCAGATGTGGTATAAACCTTACTTTGGTTAGGGTTAGGGTGGTCTAATAAATTTGTTAAGCACTGTATATCAGTTACCATTCCCATCTCCGCAGGCTACACCAGAAGGCTTAACATAGTTGTTTAGGCACAAGAGGCTGTTATCTTCAGAGAGCACCCCATTGTTCAATTTGATTTGATTTAGTTTATTTGATTCATATGCCAAAGAAACTACAAGAATCCAACAAAACAACCACAGCAAACAAGAATCATCAAAAATACATTCCAGATAAGCTTCCAAAAGCTTTTGGGGAGGGTGCACTGACATGAAACAAGTAGCAATTAAATACAAAATGCTCCTCCATCTGTTTTTCTTTAGTACCACTTACTTTTCCAGCCTTTTTGCCCTGTCCCTACCTTTTTTAGATGTGTTGATGCCATGAAATTCAAAATGAGCTGTTTTTTTTACTGAAAAAATAAAAGGGCTCACTTTCAAAATCTGATATGTTGTTTATGTTCTATTGTGAATAAAATACAGGTTTATGAGAGTTGACAATCATTACATCTGGGTTTTTTCTACATTTTCCATAGTGTCTCAATTTTTTGGGTTTGGGGTTGTACATTGACATCTAAGATGTCATGGATGATTACTAGTTCTTTGTTTTGAGTAGTGTTTGTGTCCTCTGCAGGTAAATAGTGAGAGACCTGTCCTTAAATGAAAGGTTATGGTGCAATGTCTCCTGTCAGAAGTAAAAGAAAAAAATAATGCAGGGCCTTTTTTTCTGATATCATTCAGCCCTGTTAGTAGATCATTTAGATCACTTGTGTCTTCCACATCAAGGCTGAAGTTTTCAAACTTCACATCAGGAGTTATTGCACAGGTTGCAGCATATTTGCTCACCACCTGGGTAATTGTCTTCTCAAGTTGCAGAAGCTTGCAGGGATGCTGCTTACCAAGTATCTTCAGCTCCAAACATGCATGCGTTTTTGCCAAGAACAGCAGATGCTGCATTGGAGAAATATTTACTTTTGGTGCAAGACTTCAGTTTGTCCTCTGGGGGTCAAGTTATTCTGGTCAGAGCTTCAAAGAAGAAAATATTTTAAACAAAACAAATTCAGCCTTTCCCTGTTCTTCCTAGAGATTTTGTAACGTCTGTTGGCATGCTAAAATGGTAATCTAACACGGCTGTGAATGTGGCACATAAACGTCACAGTCATTGTTTTATTTCAGATCCAAATCTGACGAGAAACAGAGCCCCACCAGGAGAACATGTGCTTTTCTTTTTAGCACTTTGCCATCATCTTGTACATGGTGTTTAAGTGAAAATGTGCAGTAATGCAGCAGCTTATGATCCTGATTGATGTCAGGGCCACATCAAAGAAAAATCCGGAGCTGTACATTAAGCAGACAGGGCTCAGGACGCTGACTGTGGCTGGGTACAAATGAGGAAAATACCAGAAGAGCATGCTCATGCTGGAGCACAACCAGACAGGGTTGGGTTTCTCTTCCTTCCTCAGAGCAATCAGAAGGGTGTAGGTCAGCTGTCATGTCCCACTTTGTTTCTGTGGAGGGAAAGCTGTTAACCCATTGGTGTAAACACCAACACGAGGTCATGTGTAGTTCATGTTTACATGTTTACAGGCTGAAGCTGCCAACCGTTTGTTAGAAGGCTCAGATGTAAAGATAGGCAACACTGAACTTGACCTGAACTCCTCTGATTACACAAACAGGATGTCACTATCTTTTCTCCATCAGGTCAGTGTTTTTCCCTCTATTAACACCGACTTTTTCTATTTCTTTCATAGGTGTCGTTTAATGTGAGCGTGGAGGCGAGGAGCTGCCCTCCCAGAGGCACCGATCAGAGTTTCACCATCAAACCAGTGGGCTTTAAAGACCGCCTGGAGGTGTCGGTGGATTATCGGTGTGACTGCGACTGCAGCAAGACGGCACAGACCAACAGCAGCATCTGCAGCTCCATTGGTAATTCAGCATGCCTGACATTTCATACAGCTGACATAGAGAAAATATAATGAATATATTTTTATTTCTCTTGTTCTGCTACTTATGGCTATGTGTTTGAATAGATTAAATCTGTTATTTTAGTTATTGTAAACAGCATTTTTCCTGCTTGCATCAGTATTCTGTTGTTTTAAATGTGAACACTGACTTGCTTTCAATGTATTTTTCACAGCCTGAAGAATGCTGCACGTTTAAAAATCTAAACCAGTTGTCATTTTCATCAAATACATACATTTCCAATGTTATTTTGACTTCTCATAAGGACGCAAAAGTTCCACAACCTTGCAAAGATGATTGATCCAGATTTCATGTCTGTCATCAGGCAGATCCATCTTGCCAAACTTAAAGCCAAAATGTTTGTCCTTTGTCAGAAAATGGCCCAAACCAATCAGCATCAGCATCACCAATCTGCATGATCAGTTTGTTCCGGTATTTGTCATTTAGATCCCAAAATATGTTAAAACAAAACTTTAATTTTAAAGAACTGTATTTCCTTTACAGAAGGCTGCCTCAGGATGTCAATGAAAAGTGTTTAAGACATATGAATTCCATAATATAACTGTTAACATATCAGACTATGGCATTCTTGAACTTTCTTATATGATAATGTCTAAGAGCTGCCATAAAATCTGAATTATAGTCCTTTCTGGTATCAAAGTTGCATTTGGACTTTGGGCCTCCCTTTGAGGGAAAGAGGGTTAAACTGTCCTCCTTAGTGACTATTTCTATTGCAATTAACAAAATCTACAAAATGCAGTTTCTTTGCGGCAGGGTTGGAAATGAAGTATTTTGCTAACCTGCTGCTGTGGCTGGTGGATACAAAAATCTAACCGCCACTTTATTTCAGGGGTGAACACAATGTAACGAGGTATGATATAATAACCAAGGCTTATAGTTCTCAAGGTAAGGGCAATTCAATAAAATAAAAGGCTTCAGAAGTATTTTCCAGCATAATTGTTGTCAGACTTGCAAAAAATAAATAAATTGTGCATGATTCCTGCAATCTTACATCATAATTCAGGCCTTGTTTATCTACCTTGGAGTTATGATCAAAAAACTGGTTTAAAGGCACCTTTATCAGATACACTAGCTGCAGCACTAATGATACTGAGTCAAACCATCCCAGCACAAAGCTCACTATAAACATATAACAACAGCTCTGACATGGTGAGGAGGACTCAGGGTTCTTTTGTCAGTGCATGTGTAGGTCTGCTCAGTTCTGCATGAAGTCAGTAGGAACAAGCAGAAAACCAGGATTTAATGTATGCCATTTACCATCACAAAATCAATCTGTCACTTACTTTTATACCTGCCCCTACCTGGCTGGTAGGTTGATCAAATTCACCTGACACTACTCAAAAATATCAGCTTTTGGCTGTTGGGTGCTAATTTCCCACCCTGCTGTGCAGCTGTGTAGCTCTTTTGTACCTTCTATGTTCAGCATTGAAAGTTACTTGAGCTCTCAGCCTGTGGCCAGATTTGCAGTCCAAGAGTCACTCTGCTCACCTCTGTTGGTTAATTTTTGCCTTTCATCAAGGAGTCTATACAATCTAACTGATAATTCGTGATCTTTATTTACTTATTGGTAAACCCAATTTTTCTGTAAATGGGCAATAAAAAACTAATGAAGGAGAAAAGATGGCAAAAAGTAGCACCAACCCTAGACAACATGGTCAGCGTCACTATGTTGCATGGCACGTTGTTAGCTGGGAATCAACTGCTTGCAATGTAGAGACATGACAACACCAGAATTTTGAATTTTGATATGATACTTTTGAACTAATAAACAAAAATGCAACAAAAATGAAGTCTTGGGCATCCAACTCTGATAAGATTAACTTAAAAATAATGTATAAAGTCAAATGTGTCCTCTGAATTATCATGAATCTACCAGAAGAAGTGATTTTGCTCTGTGTGATTTTTTTTTTTTTTACACCCAATTTATGGGTGTGAGTGTTTGTGCAGGGCTGTGAGGCTGTCATCAGTCTGCAGGTTGGGAGGTAAAGGAAAAGTTAAGGACCAGGAGACATCGCTGTCTCTCTCCTCTGCTCTATGTAACAAACACTAACGTTAATAAGTTACATCTCTAAGAGATGCTAAAAGGATTGATTAGCCAACTGGTGAGATATTAGTTTAAGAAAAAAAAAAAAAAAAAAAACGATTATTGTATCAGCAGATTTGAAAATTTCTTTGGATATTTACAACTGACACTGACACGTTTTTTTTGTTTATTGATTTCAAATTTAAAGTGTGTTCTAAGGATTGAAGGTTTTGTTTGTTCATCCATAGATGTGTGATTTTAAGTTTTAGGTCTTTACTACATTTATATCAGTTTCCTTAAAAACAAAAGATATCTGCATACTGGCAAAAATATGATATCCTGCATCCCCCAACATCAGGTGGCATGCATTGTGTGTAGAGAGTGGCTGTATTTCTGGTCACAACAACATGTGTTACAGCACTTTATACTGTTATATTGGTTTCACCAGTATAAAGGGTGCAGCCAATTTTATAGATTAAAAAATAGGAATAAAAGTATGTCTTGTTCACCAGATTTTACAGCCACTTTAATGTGTCTGTCTGAATAATCTTGCAGAATAAATTATGAGCTCTACAGGCTGCAATCAGTCATGCATCTTAATCTATAATTAGTCAGTCGAGTGAAATAAATCTTGCCCTTGCAGGTACATATAACTGCGGGACGTGTCACTGCGAGCCGGGCTACCTGGGCGCCCGCTGCGAGTGCCAGGAGGGCGAGGTCAGCAGCATGTATCTGAGCGCCTGCAGGGAGGCTGAGGGCAAGCAGATATGCAGCGGGAGAGGAGAGTGCAGCTGCAACCAATGTCTCTGCTTCGAGTCTGAGTTCGGGAAGATCTACGGGAGCTACTGCGAGTGTGATGACTTCTCCTGCGCCCGACATAAAGGCATCCTCTGCTCAGGTAGGAACATCATCCACTTATGCTTCCTCTGGTTTATTCCACTGAGAGCCGAGCCTCCTTGAGCATCAGACTTAACGGGAATACAAGCTGTCATCAAACATGCTGTAAACTCCTCAGATCTGTTGCCTGTTGTGGGTTTTAATTAGATATTTTCCCGGTCATGATGTTGAGTCACGTTCTCATACCTGCTGTGGGTGTGTCTCCGTGGTTTTTCTCTCTTTTGACTCCACAAACCAGCAGCTTTTTTATTTTGGACTGAGCGGTAACAGTCACCTGCAGGGCTGCTGGCTTTACTCCCAGAAGAAGCTCTGAAGGAGCAGCTGCTTAGGTTGTTGTTCAGATATTCAGCTGCTATTTTGATTTGCTGTGGTGGGCTTGTTTTGTGTGATACTTGTCCAGGAATGAAGGGCAGTAGAGGGGTAGAAGAAACTTTTTTTTGCTTTCGTAGAAGGAAGAGAAAACTGTGAGACTGTATTGGGGTGTTAGGCTAAAATGTGGAGACTAAAATGAGGCTAAAATGTAATCTAGTCTTCAACAGACACTCAAAATCGAAACCAAGAACACCAAGTATCTGTAGTTCTTCCGCTTCTCAGCTATAGAAAACAAGGATCCAAGGTCCGAGTCTTGCATGGGTCCTGTAGTTCAGAACTGAGACCGTTACATGCAGTTTTTTCCCATTTAATACACGGGTCCGCCCAGACCTGTGAATAATAGTGTGACCCACCCGACCTGACTCATACATACAGTCACTGACTTTTATTTAAAGTGCTTTAATTTTTAGCTGCTGCATAATCCATGTCTTAGCTACAAGGGAGGTAGCTTACTGCATATTCTCTGTAATTCATAGGCTTGTGCATGTTATGCACAAAGATAAGCAGATGTAAATAGGCCTACTTTTCTTTCTCTCACACATGTAAATACACACTTGCACATGTTTGCATTCATTTTTATCTGTGCTCATTAGGGATTGCGTGACTTGAAAATTTTTAAGGTTGCCTTTCATGTGATAAAAGTCGAGTCGACTCTGATTATTCATTGATGATATCATGAATGAATCCACAGGAGAAGGAAATAGTTTAAAATAACCAACAATATATATATTTTTGCAAATCATAATCCATATACTCCTAACAACAGGCAGCTTACAAACATTTTTTGGTACGGGTGCAAAAAACAAAAGGTTAATTTAAAACATGGAGTTTACTAAAAGAAAAACCTGATGCACTGTTACTAGATTTCTAGAGTGGCACATTATATGCCTTACCTGCCATCTTCTTGGTGTACATTGTTTTATTTTATGTTAATTTAGTCTTTATTTAACCAATTTAGACCCAAGGCCGCCTATTAAATGCCCTCTAAAAACCTAAGTATTGTTCAGATCCCTAAGAAAATACAGATATTTATAGTTTTTAGACTAGCTCAATAAATCAGCATCGTGTAGTTAAATTGATGGGATGTTCCCTGGTAACTTACTTAACTAAACTTATTGACCATGTAGTGTAGTATTTGCAGCCATATCCTGTGCCATCTGAATTGATGCACATATCGGCGAGGAATACATACAAATCTACCACCATATGGATTTTATGGAGGTCCAGGCTGTCATCCAGTGGTTGAATTGTTCACATGCTGACTGAGGAAGCACTGCTGAGCTACATTTATGATACTCTAATAAATCTAGTCAAAGTAATTCCAGTTCAGCAGGTTATTTCTGTAGCAGAGTTGAAAGGCTTGAGCTCCTCTCTCTGAGATGTGATTGGAGCTAAAAAGAGGCTTGGTATGAAAAGACAGGTTTTGGCTCAGCTCTACCGAACAGGCTGAGGCTGTTGTGTTCCCAGGACATCGGGTCCAAGACTCTGCGTTTTGGAGCAGGACCTGCTGGATGGCCCCCAGGCCAGCAACTGTTCCCCTGAAACCACAGAGAGGGCTTTGTGATGGAGGGGCCAGTTTTTGGCGCGATCCTCCTGACACAATAGGGGCCTGTATTTATCTCTGCGTGGTAGAAACAGAAGTGTTTGGTTTAGTCAGCAGCAGGGCCGGACGGATGTAGAATGGCTGTTTTTGTTTGTGCTGATCATCTATAAGCAGTCATTAAATCTTAACAGTCCAATACCTTCTGCTGCTCGTCTCCTCCTCTCTCAGCGTGGGCGCCATAATGAGTCCTAATGACACCAAACGCTACGCCTCCTCCACACTTTCCTCCTCTGAATCTGACAGTTAATTATCGTGGAGATCCCTGCTGTAAAAACTCCTCGCTCTAAAAAAAATCCACATTTAGGTCTCCTCCCGCCCTTAGCAAGCAGAAGAATCTTGTAAAAGCATTGCGCTTCACCTGAGAGCGTCTCATTTGGAGTCTGAGGTCTGGAAAAAACCTCAGCGTTCCGACTTATAAACTGCCTCCAGGCTCTGCAGGTTTTATTAAAGAGGAAATCAGCTGGCACCGTGTCCAGAGTGTTTTTTTTTTATTCTTCTTAAATAACATGTAGTCTCCTTGAATGTCTGAGAGACTTTTTCCAAGAGGCTCACTGAGGTAAAGCTCTCATCCCGTAGATCTGGCATGCTCACTGCAGAGTGTGAAACAATCAGATAAGAGATCACGGTTATTTTCAGGTGTTCAAGTTCTGATCTTTCTTTACATAATGTGGACAAGGCTGCATGAGCTTTTGTGCAGAGATCGTGTCTTACTGCAACTCACTCTCAGTTTTAAACTGTAACAAAGCACGTGTGTCAGGGTGACTGATAAAACAGCACAAATTTTGGAAACACTGCTTTAAAGTGGGGGTATTTTGCCTTTTTTCAAAGCTTTACACCATCTCTCTGATACCCATTTTGTAGCCTCACATGGTTTATAGCTAAAAAAAAACTCCTTAAGTTTCTCACACTGGCTTCCTGAAAAACCCTTATTTTAACCTCTGTCTGAAATGCTTCGTTTTCACTGCTGTCTCTTTAAACCCCCCCACCCCACGGACCTGCTTTCCTCTGATTGGTCAATTTTCCAGAGGCTGGCCGGTGGCAGGACTCAATGTTTTGTGCCCGCCCCCTCCAATGTGGCTATATTGCTATGCTAGTACTTATAAACTTTGAATAAACCAGTCCGACTGAGTAAAATATGGCACATTTGATCTACGTCTGTACGTGGTAGACCCAGAGTCTGACCCTGATAGTTTGAAGAAAGAGGGGGAAGAAAACCAGCAGCAGCGAAGGATAGAGGAGGACGTATCTGTTTGGTAACTGTTTAATTACTGTGTTACTAAATGGCTAAATGGCTAAAAGGCTTTGTGGGGGCAGTCTGTTCCGTTTTGCCAGCAGCACGGACGAACCAGTCAGGAGATCCTATTGTGATGACCTCATCAGTTTGCTCCATCGAAATCTCGTCTCTGGGAGATCTCGGAGAGGTTCCCAACAAACCGTTTTCATCAGTTTACACTCTAATTCCAATATAACTGCCGCACACGTTTATCTTGCCATCTGAAAATTTGCATACGTGAAGTATGGACACCCAACATTGTGACTTTATATTTATGTTTTAAAAATCAGAAAAGTATAATACCCCCTTTTTAAAATGCTGTTCAGTTTTTGGCCTTAAAATATCGACCAATGTGCAAAAATCAATTTGATAAAGTCAGCATAAAATTTTTAGACTAGTGGTTTCTTCTTATCCTGAGCAGTCTGGAGAAATAGAATCAGTTCCCAGAAACATGAACATCGATGAGTGTCTGATAACACCAAACAACCACATGCTTGCATGAAAGCTTCACTTTCAAAAAAAAACAAAAACAAAGATAAAATCTACCTAAAAACGATCAAGCTGCAAAGTGAAGTTCTGGAGAATTCTTAGGTTTTCCTTTTATGGATGTTTCTCTCTCACTAGCTCATGGTTCTGCAGCAGTCTGTGTCTTCATTTCACAATATTTATTCTTCAAACTTCGGCACCAACTCTCACCCTGAACTTTTCTAGAAGAGGGAAGTGACATTTTGGGAAGTGTTCTTTTAGCTTTTTCACTGAAACTTTGAATACTTCTAAAGGCTCATTTATGCCCTACATTTGGTCACATATGGATACATAGGAAGCTTTCTTTCTGTACCACGACCCCAATTCCAAAAAAAGTGCATAAATTATGAATAAAAACCAAATGCAGTGACTTAAAAAACTCATAAACCCACATTTTATTCACACTAGAGCATAAACAACTCTTCACTCTTCTACTTTGAAGCCATGCTGTTGTGATGGATATGGTTTAGCATCGTCTTCCCTGAAAGAGACGTCGTCTGGATGGGAGCATATGTTGCTCTAGAACCTCGATCTGCTTTTCAGCATTGATGGAGCCTTTCCAGATGTGTAAGCTGCCTACAACATAGGCACTAATGCAACCCCATACCATCAGAGATGCAGGCTTTAGAACTGAGCCAGGATAACAAACTGGATGAGCCCTCTCCTCTTTAGTCCACAGGACACAGTGTTTGTGGTTTCCAAAAGGAATTTCAAATTTGGATTTCTCTGACCACAGAACAGTCTTCCATTTTACCTCAGTCCTTTTTAAATGATCTTGTACTCAGAGAAGCAAGAGCCAGCATTTCTGGATCCTGCTCACATACGGCTTCTTCTTTCCATGATACAAGTCTAACTTGACTTTGTGGATGGCATGGCTAACTGTGTTGACAGACAGTGATTTCTGGAAGTGTTCCTGAGCCCATGCAGTGATTTCCTGTACAGACTCATGCCTGAACATGAGCATGGAGCACTGTCCTTCAGCCTTGTCCCTTGCTCACAGAGATTTTTCAGAGTTTGCTCTTTCTGTTGACAATGCAATGCAAGGATTGGTAAGTTTGTACAGCACATTTCAGCAACAATTCTTCCATAGTTCTTAGACTTCACCTTAAAACCGATGATCTCCTTATCACGGTCCCAAAAATCCTCATGGGATGTTTTTAAAGAACCATGCAAAGCCTTATTGAACCTCAAAGAATAGTCTATTTAACTCCACACTAACCTTTCTCTGTTATTTTGTAATACAGTATAAAGCAGATATACGTCTTTAAACAAACCCTATGGCTCATACGTTTCCTTTAAGCTCATCTTTTCATCAACCACAGAGAGTTTACCCGAGCTGACACAGAGATAACCAATCACCACAGGGCATCACAAAAACAACATTCACCTACAATGAAAACAATCTTTGAATCACTGAGAGGTTGTTATTGTAGCATTTCATGAAGTTACATTTCTCTAAGAAGAGAAAGTGAGTGAATATAAAACATCCCCATCGTTGTGGCTCTTATTTTCCATCTTAACAGTCGCAGTAAATCTGCTGTTAAACTCTCAACGGCTCACTGGGGAACTGTGTGCTTTGGTGGTTTTGGTTGCTTTGGCTGCCTCGTGTCACCACAGCCAATACACACCCATTAAATGTGTGAATACATGAACACACAAACACGCAATTACAGCTCATAAGAAGAGCTGGTCCGGTCAGCAGGTGTGAGCCACAGCTGGGTCTGGACGGCAGCATACTTCTGTCCTCACGTTTAACTCTTAAAGCTTTGAAGAGTGGACAGTTTGATCTGAGTTTAAAACAAAAGATATGTTTGTCAGTCAATCAAAAGTGGAAAATGCAAGTTGTCAGATTTATATTTGAGCAAAAAAATTATTATTTTACTTAAAGACATGAGTTCAACAGAACAGCTATAACTTGATTTTTCTCAAAGCATTTGCTCTTGGTCAACAAAAACCAAGCTTTCAACCATCTGTTGAAATCTTGATTGTATATAAACTTTGACAGTACAGATTGAACAGTCCCAACAGCACAAAAACATATGCAAGTGCTGGTTTTAAATTGCTGGTGGATACACCGAACATTTTAGCGTCTATTTGAATTTCGTTGTACTTGTTACAATAACAATAAAGCTATTCCTAGTTCCTAGTTCCTATTTATCCTCGATTTTCTTTTCACTGTTTTTTCTGATCTTTCCTGACTCACTCTGTAACTCCGCATCTTGAGAGAATTTCTGAGTAGATTCACCAGCCCACTTGGCTTTTTATGTGGAGTTTGTTGAAAACTCCTATCAGGGTTTAATCTATGACTGACAACTACTTCTCAAAAAATTAAGAAATCCTTCCAGAAATTGTTTGAAAGTCACCCATCAAGATATTCTAATATTTTCCATTTAAGAAATTCATACATCTAAAAATCTAGACATCCCTTCAGATAGCCACAAATCCGATAGTGTTTCCAGCTGTACTTTGGTCCTTTAACTACCATGCTCTTCTTCTTCTTCTTCTCTTTGTTTTAAATAAAACTGTTGTTTAAAAAGAATAAATAAAACCAGCTGTAGCTTAATTTATAAAATTAATCACTTTTTGTTTCCTCAATGTGTATTTTCCTAAAAATGTCCTACAGCAGATGTTTCACAAGCTTTCATAACAGACCTCTAATTAAAGCAGCCTGTATGCCATGTGGTATCACTATTCACTGTTTCAGACGGGTTGTGTAATATTTTATCATGATTCAGGAATAGTTATAAATGAAGATTGTTGTTGTTCAGTGTCAGTCTTGAACTCAGGTCAACTTTATACAAGCAGGTTAAGGCTCAAAAATCAGCTTTGTGCTTAAAGAGGAACTACCTCCAGGCCATGATATTCAATTGAAAACTGATGTACATGTGCATGTGTCATGCACATGTATAGTGACAGCTGCCCTCTAGTTAAATATCTAACCACTGTTTTCAATTGGTTTCTTGTCAATTTTTGACTTGAAAATGTTGTAAATGTATGATTTTAAAAACTTTTAGTTTTTGAGATTTTTAGGTAAACATTTAAGACTCCAGCTTTCATCACCAGAGTTCAACGGTGTCTGCCAGCTTTCCCTTACAACAATAACCTTTAATGGTAGAAGCTGATAAGCAAAATTCAAAGACAGCAGCACTCAGAGACATCGCTGTGGCACTCTAGGATTATTGGTAGTGTTGTTTTTTTGCCTTGATTAAAAACAAACTCTTTCTCTCTAAACAAGTTTGACAATATAGGAGGTTGTGTCTTCTACCGGAGCGTAGACCATCATTTTATACTCTGGTAGAGAGTTGTCAGTCTACCTTGGATGGTTATGCCAATAAAGGTAATAGTCAAGACAGCAAAAGCAGAACTGTTTCACGCTCTGTGCCCTTCCCATGACATTTAAAGCACATTTTCTGAAATTCCAGGGTTGATGAAACTCTAGGGTTTGGTTTCTCTACAACAGCTTTCTCACTCTCAGAATTTCTTGCATCTTTCTGATTTTGTGGGGGGGGGATCCTGTAGAGATTCTGGTAAAATAAAATCTTGTTTCCAGCTATTCTTTTGACTCTTCACAGGAACAATAAAGCCAAGTCACAGTCAGAGACATGAGTTAAAGTTTACTGTTTTAACTCACTGTGAGGGTAATTTGGAAGTGAATCAGGGAATGCTAGCTGTTCCAAAGAATTGGGAGGTTTTTTATGTGATTAATGATTCAGTGATTTTCCAACAAAATAAAAAAGAAGCAGCTGTGACACAAACAACAAGTTTTTTTTTAAAGTTGCATAAAACACAGAGGAAGCAGCAGATCTCAGCAGCTAAAACTCTTCTTTAACTTTCAGTAAAAGTTGTGATTATGTGTAGTTGTTAACAGCAAGCTGATGGAAGATTTGGTGTATCTGGGGTCAGATGGCCTGTGTAAGACGACAGTCCGTCCCTGAATGTTCCTGTAATCTTATCCTCTGTATCTACTCCACCATCTGTCTCTGTGTTTATATTTTGATCTGTCTGTGGAGCCTCGAGTGTCTCTTAGGAGAATCTTCAAGGTGAATGATATAAAGACAGACATGAGCTGTCAAGATCTCAGACTTATCGCTTGAGTTATATCAGCAGTATGATATAGTCATTGCTTGTTGGTTGGTGCTCCAAATCACTCAGATATTTCTTATCTTTAGCCCAGTTTATTATGTCATTTAAAGATGTGATATTTCTACCCTCTGACATTTTATCTTCACCATGAATGTCACAGAGGACTAGAGGGGTGTCAGAGGGGCAGAGGTGTTAGGGACGGAGATGGAAACCTAGGTATGTCAAAACCTGGCTCTATATTTTTCAAAACCTTGGAATCAGTACCATTTTAGCTGACAGTGCTTATAAAAGTATCTACCCCTTTGGATGTTTTACCCTTTTATTGATTTTAATAATTTAATAATGGTCTGTATAATTTGGCTTTTGTGTCTCAAGTGATTGCAGTTTAAAGACACCTGTGTCTGGAAGGTCCAGTCACTGGTTAATCAGTATTCATGGCTACCATTATGCCACTATTCATAGGCACTGTATTAATACTGCTATCGAGTCTTACAAGTTATGTGACCTTATATGATTCTGTCTTAATGCTGTTGCTGCTGCAAAAATCAACATTTGCAGCATCAGAAATAGACAGCACTGTACAGTGAAACAGGGCTTTTTTGGGGGGAAAAGCATGTTTTGCACAAAAAGCAGAAGCCTTAAACAGTTGGGTTGTCAAAACTGGGTTGTTGTTGTGTTTTTCATGATTGGATGTTAAAGGATGGCCTGTTGACTTTCTAGTCAAACTCCCTCTAAATTGGTCATTTTGTCTTTTGTCCATTGTTTTAGAAGAGATTTGAACCTTTCCATGGCACAAAGCTAAAACCTGGTCTTTTTTCACTCAGCTTGTGAAAAGTTTCCAACTGGGACAGCTGATAATAAACACCATCTTTGATTATAAATTTAATGTGAAGTACTCCTCTCAGGGACAGGTATTTACAGTCAGAATGAGTCACTATCTCCTCCAATATGCAGCAGAAATATCCGATTTCTTTCCCCTTGCAGCACTGCTATCATAATCTACCTCAGAGCTCTGGTGTTCCTCAGTCTTTCTTGCTCCTTTCTGTTTTTAACAAGACTCCTTAAAGCCTTGTTTTCCTCGTCCTCCTGCCCCGCTGACCCACATCTCCTCCTCCGTCGTCGACTCCACAGCTGGTTTTAAATAATGATCTCAGCGCTCAGCAGACTTCTGATGCCAGAAATAGCGTGGCTGTCTTTTCCAGACTTTTCCCCATAAATAAAGCTGCTGTCCTCCAGCCCGATCCTCCGCATGCATGTGCTCCATGTGTATGTCTGCGTGCATGTTTCTCCTTACAGGGTAACATGTGTGTTTGGTCATGTTCCTGCAGAGCGTTACTGGAACTGAAGGAAACAGCCGTCCTTTAGGCCCAGAGCAACTTTTGGCTGAATTACTTTGTTTTGTTAAAGGAGATGTCCGTTAGAAAAGAGAAGAAGTACACTGATTTAACAGCTTGGTCTGTAGGGGAATACAGATGTTAGAGCTGTTGAACCAGCTGCAGATGGACGTGTTATAACACAGGTTATAGACATGAAAGCTGCTTTAAACACAGAGGAAAAATGTGCAGTTTCAGCTCGAAAAATGCATAAATATTTGGTGTCATAAACTTTCCCAGTACATGTGATGTTATTTAAAAGCTTGTTGTGTAATCTCTGCTCTGCATTCTTTCTGGCTTTATAATCTGGGCTATTAACATGCTGTTAAGGTCAAAAATATTTAGTTTGTCCTTGATAAAACCAACAAATGTTCTGGTTGTGCCCTCTGAGTTAACAAAGATATTGAGCCCCGTATTTTTAACCTAAGCTGATCTGCTTTTTTGGCGCTTTTGTTCAACAGAAAGGAAAGCAAATTTTGATTTGTATGACAAGTAATGCTGTGGGCATCAAATCAAAGTTAATAGTTACAAAGTAAGATTGCTAGCTCACATAAGTTGTTGAAAATATTCTGTTGGTGGCAGTCTGACCTCAAATTATAGATGTCAAACATGCTTATTATTTAGAGTTCAAGGTTGGAGAGGCTCTGATGCCATAGAAAGCAACAAAACTATATTTTTGACCTCCAAACACTTTTGGGCTTTTTGGACAAATAAGTGCTTTAAATGAGCCTGAAATTGGGACACAATGGCTTAAAGTCTGGCTTAAAACTGTGTGTTGTTTGATAGGCCTGTGCTCAAAAAGATCTATTCAGTCAGGAACACTCTCTTCATACACTTTACCATTTTATTGCAAAAGGAATATACAGTTTTTCTGGGTGGAGAAGGCTCTGCAAAATAGATGCTCCTTGGGTTAGTCAAGCAGCATGCTTTGACTTTCTAGGGACCGCATGGCTAGAAACCCCCATATTGATAGATACATTAATGACAATGCGGATAATACAATTAATTCCAAAGAAATTAAACCCATAGTAGCATGAATCTGAATATGAGGGTCCAACAAGCTTTATGCTATAAAGGAGGAGGCTGGGATGGAGGAGGTTAAGCTTTGCCAGCAGCAGCTGCACCATGCATCAGCATTAATAACCGCTGTGTTGAGAGAAAGAGCTGTTATTGGCTGTGGGAGCTGAGAGATGATAATTGGGATCAGCTGCCCGTCAGCTGATCATGGCTGGGTGTATGACTACCGTGTCCTGCAAGAACTAATGCTGATCTTCATTATGGCAATATGTGCTCCTTGTAGATATTTGTATTGATACAGATTTTATCTCACCAATATGGCAGTAAATGCATTGACGACAAATTTGAAATACACATTTCCAAATTGCGCAGTTAAAAAAGCTGACAGCAGATGCTAAACTGCATGATGCGATAAACGCTTCAGATCAAAACAAAGTCATGAGTTGGTCATGCAATATGCAAGCTGTGCAAAACAAGGTAAAACACTGCAGCAACACCAAACAGCAGGCTGATTAGCAGCTAGCATCAACAGCTAGGCTCACTGGGCTCATGTGTGTTATCCCATCCAGCACTGGAAGATGCTGTAAAGTCTAAATTTTATTCAGCTTCTGAACAGGATCAGAGGATCACAAACTGCACTTAAGGTCATTAATAGTGAGGCTTTAGACAGCTGCTTTAGCAGTCTGAGTCACACTGTTAAATCCCTACTTGTCGATACATAAGAAAAACTGCGGTATCAAGGTTTTATGCAAAAGTACAGTACAACAGGATTTATATTGAAGTGAAACAGAATATTATAGTTGCATGAAAAGAGAGGGCCATTTCAAGTTTTAAAATGTTGATAATGTCACAGCTCAGGGATTATTTACAGAACACCTGAATTTACTTCTTGTATCTCTGAGGAGCTTAAACTCTGTCTTTGCTTTAAAAGGGGGGAAGATGCTTTGCAATAAAGAATATCCGCTGTTGTGAATTCTGTGGAGGACATGTTTATTATTCAAATTGTGTATCCTGATACATATTGTAATGTGGCTTCTGCATCATGAAACAAATCATATCTGGTATATATACATCTTTGGCTTAGTTGCATGTTTACTTCTGTGTCATAGGAGATGATTTATCTCATTTTGTGCAACATAAAAGTCTGTTAAATGTGTTTGGCTTAGTGGTTGTGGTTCGTTTTACTTTTTTATGCATCATTACTTAAACATGCACCAATTAGTACTTTGGCTGAAAGTCACCCAGGCAGTCTGAAGATCAGATCAATATTTTTCTCTTTGTTAAACAGGGTGTTTAAGTGGAGAAACTCATGTGTCAGACTTGAAGCTTCCTGAGCAGCTCCTTACACTAACTCCTCCATCCCCTCAGGTAAAACAAACACCTGAAGACTCCACCCCCTCTCTACCTTACTCTTTGAGACTTGACTGAACCTGACCAAAGCGCTGCAGACAAAGACTTCAGGTTTAAAAGAAGGACACACCCCAATCCTTTCACTGTGTTCAGACTGAGAGAGCTTGTACAAACACACCTGCACAGGTACGCCTTCGTACTGGAACTGTGGTGTGTTTGAGGCCTTAATAAAGCAGGTTAAAATGTGACATAAAGAGGCACAGGACAAGGCCAAAAATAACTATAGAAAACTTAAACCATGTTGGGATGTTAAGTAATCAGATGCTTGCATCCAGGGTTCACTAGTTTGTCACTGGATGCACAAAAACAAATTAAAGTCGGAAATCTGCCTGATGGATTTGTAGTTTCAGAGTGTTTGAAGTGTTTGATTCTGTGTGCTCAGCAGCTGTTTTCAGACCTCATATGGATGTCTTTATATCCAGCTCAGCTACCTCAGTGCTTTCTCATCATTAAGAGTCCCCAGAGGCCGATGATCAGCTCCAGGATTTAGATCTTTAAAGCTAAACAGCTGACTGTAACGGATGCAGTGTTAAAAGAAAACACAGCTGTCTGTAGATGTTTAAGGCATGCTTGGTCATCCAGAGGGTTTCAGTATAGTATGCTGAGGAGAAATAAATACAGAAAAGCTCCTGAAGTCAGCTTTAATACTCCTTTCTGTTAAAAGTGGCTAGTTTAATTTCAAGCAGCATCATGGCTCATGGTCATTTAAACAACTGTTTCACTGCAAACAGGTTTATTCTTGTTTTGTTCTTTATTAGTTATTTTGGGTGCTTTCAGCATTAATAAATTAATCAGGGCGTAACATAACTAGTGCACTGATTTTTAATATGCAATTAATCTCCTGCTTTATTGTCCCTTTCAGCACACTACCAGTCTCCCTGCAGTCACGGTGAAGTCAGATAAGTCTACCACTGCCCCTTAATGTCTCATTTCACTTAAAAACAAAACAAAACAAAACAAAAAAAAGAACTCATAGACAGCTCAGTGGGCAAGTCAAATTCGTCTGAAATTTTTACCTGTTAAATTTTCAGTCTTCCTGAAATTCCCTCTTTTCTTTCAAAATAAAAGCCGCTCTGTATACAAATAGAGTCAGTTACCCTTAGGCTGGCATTACACCAGAGGTCTTTGCTATAACTTCAAGAAGACTTTAAAGAGACTAACATCTGAGACCCTCTCACATCTAAAACCATTTTGTCTGTTTGTAACTGCAGACTAAGATTTTGCAAAGACTGGGAGTCACTACTAGACCACAATACAATTCCTTTTGGGATTAAATCTCATCATGCATTACATCTCTCTATTTTATAGGGATGTAATGGTATTAAAATCTCACGGTATGATAACACCTCAGTGAGGCCACAGTGTGGTTTTTAGAAAAAACAACAACAAATGAAGACTTGGACAAAAATGACGTCAACGTATGTTAGACATTAGTTGAACTTTGATTATTAAAATATGTTCAAAAAAGTGCCGTAGGTGGACATGAGGCTTAGAAACCAAAATGCTTCTTCACTTGAGATTTAGAAGTCCCTGGAGCCTTCACAATCTCTAAAATTTTGTCATTTGGTTCTCCCTCGCCACATGTAGCGTCCACCATTCTTACACTGCATCGAGACAGTGAGGGGAGCACAAAGGATGATGGGTACTCAAGGACAGATGGCAACTATAGTTCCCACTTCCCTTTGCTCTGCTCCAGAGCAAAGGGAAAAACTCCTAGTTTATTCTACCACCCATTTTTCAAAGTCCAGCCATTCTCTAACCAGGATCAGGTTTATCGCTCTGAGGCTTTGCAAGATTGATTCCCCTGATGACAGACATGGAATCTAGGCAATCCACCAGTTTTTGCATGGTTAGATTCGAAGAGGCAATCGACGATAATGAGGCGATATGTTACAGAGGTTTTCAATCTGAATGGGTTCCACATGAAAGAGCTGCTTCAAAATGCAATTTTTATTTCTTTGTTTGGGTCTTTAAAACTCTTAAAATAGATAAAGAAAGTGTGCCACAACCCTGACAGCAAACCGATTTTGTTGTTGTAAATATTCTCTGTATTACTACATAAAGAGGGTGGGAATTACTGATTTTGTCAGATTTGTATGATTATCTAGTCCAGACAGTTTGCTTCTGGTTATTTTTAGGAGGTTCTGTCAAATCAGCTCTTGACACAACAACGTGCAAACAAAAGAACTTCCGGTCATAAAATCCCAGAATGTTTTGGCCCAGGTGAAACTTTGGCCTTTTTCATAATTTTCATTATCCTTTGACAGACATTTCTGCAGTCACACCCATCCAATATAACACATAGCAAAGAGGAAAATTATTGTGAAAGAAAACTCAACCTGTGAAAGCAGTTTTCAAGTAAATTCTACAGAAAAGGAGATACTTATCAGTTTGTTTCTGCACTAAATGGAGTGTCAACAAAAGAAATGCTGACACAGCAAACTTCAGCATCTAACAAGCAGCTGCTTATGAAACTGAGGTCACACAGAGCGCATTGTGCCTCCATGTTTCCCCCTTTGTGATTCTTTTTATAGGCTTTTGTCTCCTGCTGGCTGTGAGTAAGCGTCAGTGGACATGGAGGCGTCCTGTGAGTCGGAGGATCTCGACGTAAACACTGTTTTCTGAGCTGATAATGACTGTTGTCTGTCAGCCATGTGATGTTGGAACCACGCGTCAGAGCTGCTGATAGCTGTTATTGAACCCACTCTGATCCCGCTGCATGCCCTTTAGGTTTAATCCTCCTCATTCTACAGGATGCATGGTCATTCTGCTCATTATCAGCATGCAAACTTTCAGAGAAGCTGGTGTTCCCTTTAATGCTCAGAGTTATTGTCCCTCTGTTTATTTCTGATGATCAAGAGCTTGGCTCACAGGAGGGAGCCTGTCTCAGCCTGCACATGTTAACAGCCCACATTTTTTCAGCTGTTTCAGACAGACAGACACAGTCTCATAAAAACAAGATGTTAATATTGTTTTAATAGCTTTTTAAAGAGGAAGACATTGGCTCAGAATTGGCAAACATTCCGGTTTCACCCATCACAGGGTGTAGCTCTGAATAATGACATAATTTATTGTTGCTGCACTTTCCAAGTTACATATCACTTTACAATTAAGAGAGCAGAATAGTGCAAACAAATACAGAAAAAGATAAAAAAAAAAACAAATAAATTAAAGCAATAAATGGATAAATAAGACCCCAAAATCACGATAACATGTATTTTTATAAAAACAAGGCAAAAACAAAGAAAAGACTGAAATTTTAAGTTATTGTTTTAACAGCTGATATGTTGTTTATGGTCTACTGTGAATGAAATATGGGTTTATGAGATCTGACAATCATTGTTTCATTCAATCATTTGTTAACATTTTACACAGCGTCCCAACTTTTTGGTATTTGGATTGTACGTAGTATTTATGTGTTGTTTTTCTTTTTTTTAAGATTTTTTTTGGGGGGCATTTTTGTGCCTTTATTTGACAGATGAGGACAGTAGCTAGAGTTGGAAACAGGGACAAGAGCGGGGGAGAGACATGCGGTGAAGGGCCTCAGGCTGGATTCGAACCCGAGCCGTCCGTGTACATGGGGCGCACCTTTAACCACTAGTCCATCTGCGCCCCAGTATTTATGTTTTATGTAAGAAATGTGCCCTCTTTACTGCAACTGTTTTTCTAAATTGGCTGAGCTGGTACCAAATGACTTAATAAATCCCTTTATAATCACATCACCCAGTTCATGTTTATATTTAACACAGTTCACTAACACCCTCTTCTAACAGCATGCAACATCCTGCTGCATCACATGCTTGCCATCCTCTCTGCATCTGTTGAATATTAAATTCTCTGTCCTGTGAATTTCAGGCTCCTATTGTAAAAATATAAAATCTAGTGCTTTTATTTTGACTGCAGACAAACAGAGGTGTGGTGCCTTTGTTGTTATGAGCCTTTTACAGCTTTGAGAATAATAGTTGTGCCTCAGTAATCCCACACAGGACATCATCGTGAACAAAACCAGTGCCACATTGCACTCAGCTAATGCAATGATCATTTAATCCTGATTATCTTGTTCACACGATCGTTGGAGCCAGAAGAACAACTGAAACTGATACTTAATTAACTGTCAAGCACCAGTGTGCTAACTTTAACTAGCAGGCTTAATTAAGATGGTGACTAAGCTGTGTTGACTCTCTCCTTCTCTAGCTGGTCCACATGCCATGTTCATCATTTTTTAAATCTGGTTTTGCAAAGATTAATTTTATTTATGCAGCAATTTTTACAAGCAAAGTTCAAAAGTGCATTTCATGGTTGCAGAAGAAGCTTAGACATTCCAATTTAGAGGTAAATAACATCAGGAAATGAAAATAAAATGAATGTAGCATTATAAAATCTAAAAAATAAAGCTAATAAAAACGAAATCACATAAAAACGGTTTTATCATTTCGATCAAATATCAGAGAAGACAGAATTTAAAAAAAACAAGTGCTCTTCCAGACATACAGCTGTTGGCTTTTTTTGCCTAAGAGATGTTCAGCAGACTTGTGTGTTATAATTTCTGTCTGTTATTGACTCTCAGATGGTATAAATAAAGTTACTGTCCACTTAAGGACGGTTTTGGAAGAGTTGGCAGAGCAGTTTGTGTTCAGGGTCTACAGTCTTTCTCATTACTTGTCCTCAGAATGACCATTTTTGTTAGTGTTTCACTTCTCCCATCAGCTTTTTGGTTTTACCTGATGCTGCTGCAATAATGCAGCTACAGACAGATAAATAGAGCTAACTAGACCTTTCGGGCTGCTCAGCTCCTTTGGAATAGTAGTAGTAGTAGTAGATGTTAATATGTTTGCAAATGCTAAATCCTCTGCAAATCTTGCTTGTATATCTGCAAGTTTTCAGTCTGTTTGGAATTTAATATGTAATGAAATATTATTTACATATTACTCATTGTGCCATTAAGTTTCAAATGGCATTGTTGAGCCAAATTTTGATGACAGTACTACTATGCTATTATATCAGTAAGATGTTGAATGCCTGGCTTGGGAGGCAAAGAAAGGTTCTTTGCCGATGACGTCATGCAGCAGCGATGAACTCCAGATGTGTTTTCACAAACGGTTCGGTTTGGTTCAGTCCAGTTTGTCATGGTTTAGCTAATTTAACCCTGATTCTACCTGTGTTTCTTCAGCTGATGTCCTTCCATCCTTACTTGTTGTGACAGGAAATCAGTCTCTTTTAAAAGATCCAGATCATTTTACTCAGGTCAGTAGGGCTGGTTGTTTGGCTTCAATACAGGTCTTCATTTGGTACCAGTTTGGCTTTTTAAATGCGGATTAAACAACAAAAAAGGAAGGAGGAAAGGAAACCAGCACTCAAATGTGTGCTAGCTACAGTGGCTCACATAAAGGAGCAGTTTAGTAGAACAGTCTCATTCATGAATGCCACATCATTACTCAGTCACTCACCCTACAAGGTTCATTTCGTTGATTGTACATCATTGTTACAATTAAAACTTTGTTTTTGACAAAATGAGAATAAAAATGTACATGTTAAAGGGGCCCAGCTGGCCTCTTAGCTCAGTGCAAGATGCTAAGTTTGCAGGACTGAGTAGTTTGTGATCTTAATTGCCTCCACACCAGGTAAATTGGTTAAGCTTTAGAAAAAATCTATTTTTTGTAAAATTTACTGTAGGTATATGTAGAAATTTTCAGATATTACAGCATACAGGTCCATGTAGAGCTTTAAGGTACTAACTTTCCTCCATTCTCATTTATCCCTGATGGCTGTCCCTCACTTCCTGACCCCCATCAAGTAGTTGGGATTATGTGGTTGCAGACTATGTTAAACACCAGCTGCTTTTATACATCCACAACTTCATCAGCTGTTATTTTTTCTTGTTAGTAAAAGTTTCAGCAGCCCTTAGCATCAGTCTTTTCTGTTTCTGTCTGGGTGTTACCTTATCAAAACATTTTGTATCAGAGCCTTTAACCCTGGAGGATTAGTAATCGTTCCTCTCTGACAGATGTGCTGACAGTTAAACTTTGTGTCCTCTGATAAACCCAGTCTCTTCTTGAGAAATGAAACAAACATGTCGTCCATTATGAGGTAAAAAATAACAGAATTAAATCCGTGTTAGGGAGGGTTTTGGTGCTGTGTGTTTTTCCTGCAGTGCCTCCTCAGCAGTTTGTTTGTTGGCTGACTCGTCGTGTTTACAGAAGCCGCTGTCACTCCGGAGGTTTCACTGACAGTTCCTCTTACTGCTGGCTGTTTGTGGTTCTCTGAAGGCATCACTTCTGTTTCCATCCTGTGAGACTGACACGTTCAGAGACTGAAATCATGGCGGACCACAGACGAGCAGGATTTTTTTCTGACAGTTCTGTAGCCTGAAGTTGTAAAATTCTCTTTTTATGCTCGCAAAAAGATTTTAGATTATTTTAAAGAGATTTCTTGCATCATCTTAACCTTGCAAAGCAGATGGATACGCCGGTTTCCTTGTTTTTCACTGGCGAATCCATCTTGCAAAGCTTCCATCTGAACTGCTTGGGCCCGGTTAGAAAGTAACAGGACCAATCAGCAATGAGGGGCAGTACTTTCGGGCGCAGCAGAGTCGTGACGTAAACAAGCAGCAGCAAGAGCTGGTGCAGTTATGGAGGACGAGATTAGCGTGGATGCTGCTAAAGCGCCAGTTTTATCAGAACTTGACGACATTTCTTCGTTAGAAGAAGAACAAAGAACAGCAGTGAGTTGTTTTCTTTTCAAAAACGACAAAAGTCGAGTACTTACATGTCTATAGTCGCCATATTTCGCGTTATTCCTCAGTAGCTGCGTACGCACAGCTCGATAGCTGCTACGTCATGTGTTTGGTTGCTCTGATTGGCCCGTGGAGATGTGACAGACAGAACATTCACCCAGTCACACTTGATTCACTGTGTGAATCAAATCCACCTGGCGTGTCAGGTTAGCATCATCTTATACCCAGAGGCAAATAAATTCTGCCTTACACTCACAAAACTAAAAGTGATGCTTGACCCTTTTGTCCTGTTTTAAGTAATTTTTCCAATATACTCAGGTTTTTTGTAGCTCACACAAACTGTGAAGTTTTTCAACAGCCAATAGGAGCCTTCTCTATAGCACTAAACATGATGGGGCAAAGCAGGTGGGGTTAAAGATGGAAGAAACTGCTGTTATGATTGTCCCCTAACTGAATGTGATGCCTTGTTAGATGCCAAAGCTTACTCAAGCTTATATACAAATAGATGCACACTAAAGGGGGCATCTTTGCATCTGGTTTTAAAAAAGAGATTCTGCAAGATTCTCAATATTTGCAGAATCTTTGGGCCCAAACCTACCTGGTCTTATCCTCCTGACTTAAAAAAATGTTGTCCAATCACATTTTTTTAAATCCCCCAATCTTTGTAAGGTAATTAGAATACTGAAAACTTTTTTATATATATATATATATATATATATATATATATATATATATATATATATATATATATATTTTTTTTTTTTTTTTTTAAGATATCATGTGTCCATAACAGAGGAAATCGGAAGAACATACATGTGAAACCGAACCTTGATGGCAATCAGTTATTCCCAAAGAAAATACAAAAATGTCAACATAAGAATGAATTTAACATCCACCTAACTGTCCATCATTACTTTTGTTTTGTTTTGTTTTGCTTTGTTGTGCTTATTTGGTATGATGCTTCAAAAAGCAATTCCCTGAGCCTGCGATGAGGCCCTCTGAGCCTGTGATTTGACCCTCTGAGCCTGTGATTTGACCCTCTGAGCCTGTGATGAGGCCCTCTGAGCCTGTGATTTGACCCTCTGAGCCTGTGATGAGGCCCTCTGAGCCTGTGATTTGACCCTCTGAGCCTGTGATGAGGCCCTCTGAGCCTGTGATTTGACCCTCTGAGCCTGTGATGAGGCCCTCTGAGCCTATGAAGTTACCCTCTGAGCCTATGAAGTTACCCTCTGAGCCTGTGATGAGGCCCTCTGAGCCCATGAAGTTACCCTCTGAGCCTGTGATGAGGCCCTCTGAGCCTGTGATGAGCCCCTCTTGGAAACACAAAGGAATACCTTGCACTTTGTGCACATCACATACAGTATGTTTTGCTCTTGCAGGCAGATCTGCGACATGTTGATACATGTGTTTCGTCCAACTGGCTCAATTACTGCATCTTGATCTTTTTCATCAGACAACTCAATATCTGAGTTTCCATCAACAGTTTGCAGTAAAATTCATTCTGCTTCTGAGAATGACTCCCTTTCTTGTCATTTGAAAAAATAGAACAAAATGGAGGAAATAACTACAAATGTCCACTATGGAGGACATTTTTTAAACACTTGAATACTATGCAAAAATACAGTTAAAATAATTCAGACAGTGTTTTAATGTGTTGTTAAGAGACTTATATAAAATATGCCAGCAACATTTCAAGCCAAAATTTGCTTAATAAAAAAGTATTATTCACTTACTTTTCTTCTTCCCATAAAAAGCGCTTGTACTGATGGACAACATTTTCCTTGATGAAAAAGAAAAAGGTACCAAAGCCCCAACCCTTCACATTTGGTATCATTAAAAAGCCCTAAATGTCCTCTGTAGATGTCAAAAGGAGTTAATTCAGTAGTATGCAGTGGGTGGGAGATATTCAGGTTTAGAAATGTCCTCCACAGATGACAAATTTGAACTACTGGTAGTCAGAAGGATATGTGAAAAAGTCAATCCCCCCCTAATCCTAATAACTGGTTGTTTCACCATTGGCAGCAACAACTGCAAGCAAGCTTTAGTGATAACTGCTTGTGAGTCTTTCATATCGCTGTGGAGGAATTTTGTTCCTCGGTCTTTGCAGAATTGTTGTAATTCCCCACATTAGAGGGTTTACCAGCATGAATGGCCTGTTTAAGGTCATGCCGCAGCATCTCAATCAGATTTAAGTCCAGATTTTGAATGGGCCGCTCAAAAACCTTCATTTTGTGTTTTTTAATCCATGCAGAGGTGGACCTGCTGGTGCGTTTGGATCATTGTTCTGCTGCATAACCCAAATGTTCTTGAGCTTGAGGTCACAAACTGATGGCCGGACATTCTCCTTCAGGATTTTCTGGTAGAGAGCAGAATTCATTGTTCCATCAATTATAGCAAGTGGTCCAGGTCCTGGTCCAGACCATCACACTACCACCACCATATTTGACTGTTGGTCTCATGTTCTTTTGATGAAATTCCATGTCATTTTTACTCCAGACTTTCAAGAAAGTTAAACTTTTGTCAGGTCAGTTGACAGAATATTTTCCCAACAGTCTTGGGGATCATCAGGATGTTTTTAGGCAAATGTGAGATGAGCCTTTGTGTTCTTTTTGGTCTTTTTTGGCCTTGGAACTCTCCCATGGATGGCCTTTTTTGCCCGGTCTCTTTCTCATTGATCAATCATGAACACTGACATGAACTGAGCCAAGTGAGGCCTGCAGGTCTTTAGATGTTGTTCTGGGTTCTTTTAGGACCCCGTGAATGAGTCATCACTGTGCTCTGGAGTCATTTTGGTTAACCTACCAATCCTGGGAAGGTTCACCACTGTCCTAAGTTTTCTCCATTTGTGGATTATGGCTTTCACTGTGGTTTGCTGGAGTCCCAGTCTGTGACTTTCTTTCTCATTTCTCGATGTGTTGCTTTTTGAGATCTTTTGGCCTACTTCACTTTGTCAGACAAAATCCAGCTGGTCTGGCTGTACTCAGGCCTGGGTGTCGATAGTGACAACAAATCAGCTTTCCCAAAAAATGTTTAATTACTTTTAAACATACGGCCAGGTGGGTTAGGATAACTTTTCCCTTAATAGATGCAATCATCATTTAAAACTTACATTTTGTATTTACTCAGGTTATGTTTGTCTAATACCAAAATTTGTTTGATGATCTGAATTTTTTAAGTGTAACAAATATGCAAATTAAGGAAATCAGGAAGGATGTAAATACTTCTTCACAGCCTTGTATAAATTGAGTCTGACTGCATCAACATCGTTCACACAGAGGGAAAATTACACCCTGATCCAGTCTGAGCTCTGACCAACAGTAATCTCCTCCCACAGCCAAATGTGTAATTACAGCCAATGGTTCAGTCGTATTGTTCTGCTGTAGTTTAAAGCCGTACAGTTGCTGGTTCTCAGGGTCGGGGAGGGACTCGTCTAGTCTGACATCTCTGAAATTAACGCACAAAGCTCTCTGTCATTTGACGTCTCGACATTTTGAAATAAAGTCAGACAGCGAGGGAACACCAGACAGGCTACATGTGGTCATATTAACTGAAGCTTTTATCAGAATAAACTGTAGACACTGCTTTTGATTTGAAGTTTAGTCCCTCACATAGACCAACTTTGTGGAGACAAGTAGGAGATACCTGTATAATTACTATCAATAGATTTGAATGGCAGACAGTAAGTTTCCTGATGAGTACTGAAGAGTTTAAGTAGGGGAACACAGTATTATCAGCATCGGCAGATAATAGCTTAAAAAGTGAATTCTCTGTATTAGCAGGTATAAAATAATACAAAATCTGTTCAAACCAGCAGAATGTACTAAAAGGTAATGGAGTGTTAACTGAACCAGCTGTCTGATTTTTTGATACACTGAAAAAATGTTTTGTTGATCCTACTTAATTTTATTAATTTTAGCAGTTGCACACAATATGTTTATCTAGATATAGTTTTTTTTATTGACTGAACTTAATGTTTTCTTTAATCAAGTAATCTCAGATGAATAATACAGGTACATTTAACTTAATAATTTTGTGTAGCAGGTGCTAAAATTTTTAAAGAAAAGTTAACTAAACCTAGGTTAAACAGACTCGAATAAATGGAGTTGAATTAACTCAGTTTTATCAATTTTAGCAGTTGCACAAAAGAAATTTGCCTAGATTCCACACGTTTTTTAAGTTGACTCAAATTTTTTTTTTTTTTAAATAATTCCAAATTAGAGGTACATTTGCTCAAATTTAGTACACTGTAAAGCAAGATTACCTTTAAACGTCATATAGTACTCAATGATAATGTTGTTTATGTTATCATTTCACCTAAAGTGGACTAACTTGTGCCGTCATTTGTAGCAATGACTGTAAGTCATCCACTGCACCAGTAGGTGAAGTTTCACCAATGTCAATGTGCCACCATAGATTGTAGAAAGAATTGGACAAACCCTGTGTGACGTTAGTCGTCTGCTTACAATAGGCAGGCTAAATCGGTTCTTGAAGCCCATTCGTGGAGACTTCCATATTGAAATCGAACTTTGGATCAACCTAACGGCCCGCCCACTAAGCGCGACTTCCTGTCAGCCTGCTAGGTAGCATTCTGGTTGACAGAAATGGAGCCTCTGCCTGCCAAGCTATCTGTCAATCAAATGAGATGTGCCAATCACCGTGAAGTGAGGTTTATCCTAAATATAATCCAAACCATTGTGGTACAAAAAAATTTACCCCCCGTACAGTGAGAGCACAATAAGACACTAGCTAATGAGACACGTTTGGTGTTTAGAACCAGGCTGTAAACCAGTTTATTTTGTGTGTCAAAACCGGCTGTTTAACAAGTGTGCAGACAGAACTTCTGGTTTTCCTGCAGCCAGCCTCAAATGGACAGTCGCGGTACATAAATTTTTGCACTTCCGCATTGGCTTCATTTTTTAGGACCAGAGGTTGCTGCTTGTGTGCCACTCAACATTCATTGACATTAGCAGTTATAATGCCCCCTATAGGAGGGACATCTTTAATTGAGACAGCAACTTCACTCATGGTACATTTTTTAAAATTATTTTAGTTAACCTTTATTTAACCAGTAGAAAAACTCTTTGAGATTAAAAATCTCTTTTTCAAGGGCATTCTGGGAAAACTGCAGATTTGTCATAACTCAAATTATTTGAGTAATAACCAAGTGTCGGCCACATCTTATAATAACAACCAATATGTGTTAAAAAAAATACTTTGAACAGAAACTAATTTAACTTTCTGACACAAGCTTAACCACCAATAACAGTAAATTTCTTACTTACTGAAAAACGGGTGGGTTATTGCGGCGCTGAAAATGTCCTTTGAAAATTGTATATCCTAACCAGGAAAGGACAAAATGGCGGTTTTTCTCTGCACATGCTCAGACAGGGCAGTATGTGGTCCTCATTTGAACACAGTTTTTTGATGTTCCTGGTACACAATCAAAATCAACTAGCCTGAACACATTTTTAACATTACTTTTTCATAATTAAAATCACTATAGTTTAACACAACTTTTTACGTTAACACATTTCAAACCAACTTATGTTAACAAAGTTTTATTATGTTACTTTTGCACAATTAAAATCAACTCATTTGAAATGGAGACAGCACATTTTGAAATTAGTCAAAAAATATAAGAAGGATTGAATTACACATTTAAATCAGTGAAACAAACTTAATAATTATACGTTACAAATACTAAGGGTCAAAATCAGTTTCTTCAGTGTAGTTCAGTCCTTTTTATACTACATGCTTTAATGCAGTATCAGTTATTCAATGTTCAATAGCACCAAAAATCCTGAAATTTGGAAGAAAAATGGTCTCCAGTCTGTGCATACTGGTACCTTTATGCACAGGTAGGAGGTCAGTGCCCTTTTTCCACTGCTTAATTCACAGCTCTGCTCTCTCTTTTCTGCAAAGTTGGCTGAAGGAGGAACTGGTTTTTCATTCATTCTTTAAACAAAATAAGGCTTCTGATAAAAAAAATGGCACCCTTTGGGTTTGCTGTGAAGAGGGGCTCACCTGTTTGTGTTACGGACTGGTCAGGGGAGTACTTTGAGGGAGCTGATTGAACCAGAGCAGTGATTAGTCGTATGTCTGAGGTAAGACGACACTTTTTGTTAAATGAATCATTGGACTAAAGTCCTGTTTGGCTGTAAACAGCTCCAGCTGTGCACATACCAACACATAGATGTGTTGGGCTGCTTGCTGCCTCCCTCCCTTTTTTTACCAGGCTATGTAATATCAGATTAAAGACAAAACAGCTTGGCTCTGGCTACAGACAAATATTCATATTAAAAGGAGAAAAGCATGATGTTATAAGGAAGAGGATGTTTTTGCTCTGCCTCTAAACTCTTCGCTTAACAACAGCCAGTGCTTTGATCAGTCCGATGTGTACTCTTCGGGAGCAAAACTAAAAAAAAATCAAACATGGTTTAAAAAAATGTCAGCTGTAATTTCCTATGGTGAATTTATATCACTAGTGTGATTCATTCGTTTTCATTCTTTCATTCGTAATTCAGAGAGATGATAGTGTAGTACTGCAGGATTCCCCACAGGATATAAGCAGGCAGAGGAAATAAAGCCTGGGTATCTTTTTTTAATCCTCCTCAGACAGACGTGTTTCCTCTTGACTTTCTTTTTTTGAATGTACGAGTGTTTTCAGGCGAGCCATTCTGCACCACAACTATTTCAAATATTCAGCAGAGTTCTTCATCAGCTGAGAGAAGAAACAGGGCAATGCTTCTGATTGCAACTGGAGACGTCAGAGGGCAGAGGCCACATTTTCTTTCTGTGCAAGCGTTCACATCCACATAAACACATCCTCTGGGACACAGGCCAATCTTTGACCGCTGGAGCAGGAAGTTTTGGTCTCTTTGGGTCAACAGTGAGGAGTGAAGAGGGCTTTTTATATTCCAGCTATTAATTCAGCCGTTCTGCATGCTACTCATCAGATTACGCTCTGCGTTTAGAAAGAGGTGACCAAGTTCAGGTTGATGAACTCTGCAGAAAATGCTTCCTCCAGAGACGATTGAGAATGTTGGCTTGATATAAAACTGATAAACAGAGGAGTGATGGAGCCAGGAACCAGGGAGAAAATGCTTTTTTTTTTCTTCTTTTTTGCAGAAAGTGAAATCTTAAGAATTATCAGACTTTCAGTAAGAGCAAGCAGTTTATATAAGTTTCAAACATTTTAAACATTTGCTTCTTATACTCCTAATAAAAAATATCTCATTTTATTATTCTATTTGTTTTCCTGGCACATCACACTCTTCTGTCTCACAGCATCCTCTTCAGTCTGTTTTAAATCTGAAAGAAATTTATTAAATTTCTTTTTGAAGATTTGAGGTTTTTCAATAAAATGTGATCTGTTTGGTTGTATTAGTATGAGTCTCTGTCACGACCATGAAGCTTTGGCTTGAAAAAGGAGCTTTATGATGGTATGACTGAATTTAAAAAGGTATGAAAGTCTAAAAGTCTCCATCTCCCGAGGCTTGATGCTCTGCCCAGCTGCTGTGGAATGACTCAGACTGGTTAAGCAGAAATCTGATGAAGACATCAGTGTCCAGTTTGACTTTTATTTTAACCTCACAGAAAAGATGATGGTGTGCATGCTCCATCCCTGCAGAAAGACTGGAAATATTTGGATGTGCGCCCCTGTCTGTGGCTTTCAGACTTTATGTTTGGGAATGTTCTGTATATTTTTAATGCTTTATAGGAGAAGAGCAGCATTGGTCAAACTCCTGCCTGTTTTTCAAGCCGATGAAACAACCATAGCTCTAAAAATAACCCAACAGCTCATTTCCTCTTTATATAATCTCCAAATATTTACCGAAGCCTGTTTAAATGGATGTTGAAATCCTGCTTGTCTCCAGGCAGAAATGTGGGAATGCTGCTCTCTGTGCCGAGCCCGGCGGTTTAGTCAGGAATATGTTGTTGATCCTGTAATTGATTTTTCAAAGAGAGCCACTCTGACAGAAGAAAGAGATGATAATTCATTTTTCATTACTATAACCAGGGACTGATGCTGCTGGAGCTCTGGGTGTTAACCACTAGAAGGAAAAATAATCTCTGATTTAATCGGCTAGAATCATAAAAAGCTCTCTTTAGACTACTCCACACTACATTCACACGAATTTAGCTGCTATTAACATGACATCTAAAGGTTTTAATGTGTGAGTGAATGACGGCAGCAGTTTCATTACCAAATGCAGCTCTGTGATTGATTTAAATGTCTTTAAGCTTGTTGTTTTGTTTGCAGCCCACCACTTCTCTGTCTCTTTGTGTTTCAACACAGAACATTTTTCACTGTCAGTAAATCAGTCCCAGTATCTCCCCTACCATGAATTTAAGAGTGTGGCCCGCCACCCTGACGACCTCCACTGATGACAGGCACAAATTTATGCATTTCATGTATGCATCATTTTATTTAAACAGAATGAGCATCTACCAAGACAACCTTTATTCCTTTGCTGACTTTAATATTTCACTTTAAAACGTGCTGTTCAGTGTGAAAATAGTTTGGTACAGATGTTGCTGACTAGTACATCCAAAACATTAATACTGGTTCTGACCAAAATTGTATTTATTTATTCATTTTTTTTTAATCTCACAAAGGGGACGGAGCTGTCAACCCTCTTCCTTCGTGACAATTTCCATTTTGTTCAGTGGCATTTCTGTGGCCTGCTGATTCCATAGCTGAAGAGTTCTGATCTTCCACTTGCATTAATGTAGGCACAAAGACTGTGAAGCAGGAACTTTGTGGAATGGGTTCCCATGGCTGGGCAGCCTCCCAGTCTCTCAGGGGTGTTTTTTGCCTTTAACTTTACTTGGAAGACAGTGGCAGCTAGTATAAGCAGCCTGGAAGACATTAACCTGTCCCTACCATGTCTTTAGCTGCCTTGAATTTAGCTAGGCTCTATATGATAAGGTACTAAGCATCTTAGAAGGCATCTAGATGCCTACCAAATACATAAGCTTCTCTAAATTTGCTAAGGAGGTTCAACTGGGTTGATTTTGTTTGCTTGTTTTTTTAATCTATGACATTATTCAGATTTGACTCAAGGTAGCTAATATTAACGAACTTATGCCCTAATACAGAGGCTAGCAAACAAGCTAGCATAGTTGTCAGGGGAAGCAGCAAGATTGCTCACTCCATACAATAGTGACTCATGATTGGATGAGGGGTTAAGCTTATGACTTCATCTGATTGGAAGGCAGTTGGAGGGTAGGACATGCCTTCCAGGCAGCAGCTGCCTATCAGGTGAAGTTGAGGGAACAAAACACCATCAAGCCATAACAATCAAGCTAAAAAGTCAAGTTGATTTTTAGCTAGCCTAAAGTCAAGCTAAAAATCATCTACTGTGCGGCCAGCCTTTCTTATAAATAATGTCAGTATTAAATTTAAATGGTCATTTTCTTCAGCACTTCGAGACATCTCATTCATGTTGGTTTGCTCTTTTTTCCTTAAATTTATCATTTGGTCTTTGTAGCAAGTGTTGTATTGCAAAGAGTAAAATGCCACAAAACCCTTTATCTTTTTGTCTTCTCTCTTTCTCCTCCTTTTTTTTTTATCCCATTCACCTGTAACTGCTCTTCAAACTTTGAATTTACCCAGTGATCTGTAATCCTCTCAGCAGAGGAAGCGAATAGCCTGAGGGTCCCCACTGCTTGAGTGATTTGGCATCCTGGTCTCTTTTGATGAGCTAGTTCTGCTGTGTGCACAGTTTGGAAGTATACAGACAATGTTGGGATTTCAACTGTTCTCATTTTACAACCACACATTTCAGGACACACAGGCACGAGTCCAATGGGCAGATTTGTGCATGCACATGGATAAGAATCAGCTTAACTCACAGGCTGTGATCAAAAGGAAAGCTACATTTCTATGAGATTACATTAATGTGCATCATGCAAGGAAAATTATGCAAATTAGCCAAGCTAATAGGCCAACGTCTGCAAATTCTCTGCCTTGTTTTCTGTTCCCGATCAGGATAGAAATACAGGATTTCTTCCAAACTACAGTCACAGATGCATTAAAACAATCATTTAACAGGAAAGAGAAAGCAGCCTTCTGTCTGAGGTCAAAATCTCACTTTAATTTGTTTTTAATGGCTTCGTCTTCAGTCTCATTTTTCTACCTCTTGGCCGAGCAAACGTCTGGAGAGACGTCATGGAAAAGTCCGAAACAAAAAGAAAACCTGAACCTTTTCCATGTCTCCTCCTCTGTTCCAGCTGTGTTTATAATGAGCAGTGTCTAATCTCACTGTCAGAGAATCAAAATGTCCTGTAGATACAGCCAAAAGAAATGGAAGGACTCAGCAGCTCAATAACCGAGAGAATGGCGTGATGGAGGAGCAGAGCGCCATCTCCGAGCATCTGGTTTCAGGATGGAGAGGATGGAGGCTTGTCTGCTAGTGATGGTATTCATCTCTGTCCTCATAACAGAGGCCTGATTAGCAAAAAGACATCTGTATGATGACAAAAAGGCAGTGCCCAGCTAAGATGAGGTGAAATAAGCTCTCTAATGAGGAGAGAAGGACATGGTTCAAGCAGAAGGAGACATTGGGTTTGTGGTTGTCTGGATCCTTCCAACGAGTACTGGCTGAATGGGGTGGAAGTCCTTTCACCTCTGGTGTTGAAAATGAAGCGAAACTGCCGATTCATGCCATTCTCATAAGATGCAATCATTCACTATGCTTGTTTACATGTGAGATGTAGAGCAGGGAAAACAGGCGTATAAACCAGAACTTCAGACGGCCAGAACTTACAGAAGCATCTACTGGTGAGTGGTTGTGCTGCAGTTTGATCATAACATCTAAACAAAATCAATGTTAAACTTATAAAGTTACCAGTAATTTGTTTTACTGGCTAATATTCTGATGAACATCCCTAGTTCTCTCCTCTTCTTCTGCATTAAACAGAATATTTTTGGGCTGTTAATATGAGAAGATGAATAGGGATGCTGTTTTACTACATTTTAAAATGCTTTATAGAGTTATGGGGGCTACAGTGTGTGATATGATGTTCATAAAGAGATATTTTATGTATAAGTGCAGCTTTCTAAGTCACAGGAAACCATATAGGTGAGCCCAAGGCTACTCCTTCCAGATCTTCAGATCTGTGCTCAGACATGTATGATAATGTCTGACACATGCTGATAAAAGGAGGGTGACTTTTAAAGACAGTAGACATGGCAGCAGCATGTCAGGACTTGCCGAACAATAAGCTGATGTAAAGACAGCTAAATCTGTCTTTTCCTTCTCAAACTCTCTCTAAAATCTGCCTCTTCCTGCCCTCTCATGCCCTTTTCTAAGGACATGTTCCCAGCATTGGTACGGTGACTCAGCTGATTGTCACTCATCGTGCAAACCTCCACTGACCGAGCTCTGGGAGTGGTGCTTCAACCACAAAGAGAAAAAGGGATAAATTTATTTTTTTTTCCATTTTAACATGCACTGGTGCAGTTTAATAATTAAGCAGGAAGTCCTCTTAATACAGAAATAGAAAGAATTTACAGAACGCCAAGGAGTCCAGACGGTATGTTGCACAATCCTGACTGCTCTGCAGACGACTTGACTAAATGTTTCCTGTTTCCTTTGATTAGAGAAGTGTTTCTGACCTCTTTAAGGATCAGGTTAAGTCATCAACTCTCTTTGACTCCCCACTGTGTCCGACTCTGACCGGCAACATAATCTGATCATTTTTATCCCCAAAATCTGCAAACAAGGGCGTGTTAGACAGAAGGAGCAGCCACTCCTCGACAGACAGCAGTGATTTCATTTAGTGACCCATTTTCTCCTCAGCCTTCACTCAGCTGTTAGATCATTACTCTATCATTGCTCACTCTGTTTTGATTCAAAATACTGAAAATGATTGAAAAAGTCTGTTTTGATTTTCAGAATATTTATAAAAGGACAAAAAAAAACACAAACTGAACACACCTTAGAGTTATCTTTTCTTTCAGTACATTTAATCCCAATGTCAAAGGAATCAAAGATAGAGTTCAAGTAAGAGATTTCTTTCTCTTTAGTTAAACAGACAGGGATTATGTCTGTGAGCTGATTAATCATATTGTATATGTGCTGCTGGCAAACTGTGAAAATCACACATTAGAGCCCCTAAAGAGTTTAATGGCATTTTCAAACTTCAAATTTCATCCAATCACAAATCCAAAACTCCAACATTTTAGTTTTTAGAGCTGGACCACAGTCAGAACTATCATAAATATCAATCTGTCAGAAACCTGTAGAGAAGAGCAAAAACATCTTTGACACCAAGGAAGGCTTTCACTGTGGTTCCTGTCCTGTTCTAATGAAAACTGCAGCTGTAGCTGCATCACGCTGATTTCTTAGGCTGTCACAACTAAACCAAGCCTGTAGCAACTGCCTCTTTATCCTCAAATCATGCTGACTGGTCAGGTAGGTTTGGACCCAAAAGACTATCAGCTTGAAGATGGTTGGTCCGCCTGTTGGCAGTCAGGAAATCTGGACAATGTATTATCTTTGCAAGGGTGAAGCCTTCTGGTCTTGGTTTGGGGACCTTGCAGCACCGTGGCACACTAAACATCATGCTGATGCAGAATCAATATGAATGTCTTGAGACCTAAAAACAGCAGAGCTTCATGACACTTCTGTAGTGAAAAATCACTGTGAGAACATCTTATGATACACGTCACTGACTTTCATTGGCTGTATTTTCATGGCAGTTAACAGTAAGGGAAATGAATTTAGGAGCTAAAATCAGGGAATGTTCAGCACTTTTCTTGATAATTATCTATAAGGATTTAGTTAATTTCAAAGTATTTGTTGATATATCATCATTGCATGAAAAGAATCAACTTCTTGCTGATGTTTAGTTTAGATTAAACATTGAAGCATCTTCTCACGGCTGTGTGTCAACTTAGAATGAACTGCCTTCTCACAGCTCTGCGTGTCATTCCCATGTGTTAAAGCCTCAGGGCTCCATACTGAAGCCTCATGCTGCTTTTTACAGCAGCTCAGTTCAAGTTGGGATTTCTGTTAGAGCAGTTGGAAGCTCCAGGATCATCACCAGCCGTCCTCTCAGCATCTCAAACTTATAGCAGCTGTTAGACACTGTAATGTTACGTTTATTTCTCCACCGTGAAGTCTTAGATTTGACCTGCCTGCAGCCTGCCTTCTCTCTGTCTTCTCCTCCTTCTTCATCTGAGATAGCAGCTCGGTGAATGCTGCCTTTGTGGAAGGTCCTGGAACAACCAGTGTGAAATAAGCTTGTAGAGTAATGGCTCCATGTTTACAGCTGCTGTCCTCCCTCCATCAAGGATTCTTTTTGTCTTTGAGACAAGCGAGACAAATCAGAGTATCAACATGACCCCATCAGACGCATTTCTCCCCTGGGGATCCTCCTGTTGGATTTATCCTCGGTGAAGATAATGTGTGTGTCAGACAGAGGCAGTATGTTCAGTGCCTGGTGGATGTGGGAAATCTGTCGCTCTGTGAAGCTCCAGCTGCTCCAGCTGTTTTCACAGCAGCAAAGGAGGAAATTCTTCTCTCAGGAGGAGGAAACTGTCAGATTGAATCTTTGAGTATGTCTGTCCACCTCCTGTTAAAGAGCAGAAATGGGTCTCATTTTGGGTCATCATGAACCAGATTTGAAAACTTTAAAACTGTTGATAACTGTTTGGTACCACAGCAAATAGCGTACTGAGTGGTTCTGGATTATTTTGACAATAACTTTATTCCTAATCCTTAGACGATATTTCAGGATTTCAGCAACAAAGCATCAGAGAAGACTTGCCTTCTTTAAACACTGACATAAAACTAACGATTGAGTGACAGTTGCTTATTTCCCCTTTGTTCTCTTCTCTTCCTCAGGTCATGGAGAATGTCACTGTGGGGAGTGTAAATGCCATGCTGGGTTCATCGGAGACAACTGTAACTGCTCCACTGAGACGTCCACGTGTATCTCAGATGATGGGCAGATGTGCAGCGGACGAGGAAACTGCGTATGTGGACGATGTCAATGCACTGAACCCGGAGCTTTTGGAGATACTTGTGAGAAATGTCCCACCTGTCCTGATGCCTGTGGCACTAAAAGGTAGAAACAATCAACAATGTTAATGTGCTGTTTTATGATTGGTTTTGTTTCAGAGGAGGAAGCGGACTGGTTTATTTTCTTAAAAAAAGAAGCTGGAAAATTAAAACAAGGTGCAGTCTGAGGAGTCTGCTTCAGTGATGAGACAGAAAAGAGGTCAAAGCATCAAACACATCAGCTCAAACTAAAAGTCAAACCTTCACATAACTCACTCACTCATGGACTTATCTGAGCTTTGATGAAGAGAGCGTCAGATTGCTCTCATGCCATTGGTGACCTTAAGAAAAAAAAGTGTTTGAAGCTTCATCAGTCAGACTGCAGCTCAGGCTCTTTGAGGTCAGTGGTAAATGTCTGTCAGACGTGTAGTAAAGACAAAAGTGTTCAGAGAGGACAGGATAACTGCTGTCTACTCTAAACAGACCTGAAACATGCACATGGATCCTGTTTGCAGACCTTTTTGGAGAGACCTTTGACTTCTGACCAGACAGGAGTGTAGAGACCTGCTGGCACTGCTCTGTCTGCAGTGCATGCTGCAAACACAAACTGGACAAGATCTAGGAGGATGAAGTAAAACAGAGCAGCTGAAAGAATTCAAATTATAATTGTAAAAAGATTGAAAATAACTTAAGATACTTTAAGATCCCCCATAAGAGGTGGATTTCTGTTTTTTTTTTTTAAATATTTCTCCAGTTTTTCCTCTGGATGGTTTATGTTTAACTTAAAAAATAAGGAGTACTTTTGATGTCAAACACATAACACAAGATGAGATAGAACTTACAGGAAGGACATTTTTAAAGCACCCATGAACACATGTTGGTAAGAATCAGCTAAAACTACTGACATTCAGGTAAAACTACCTACATTCTGATTTATTTTTTATATAGTTATGTGGTGTTAGATTTGTGGTTAAGTCGCACTTTGTTCATGCAGGTTTCTGGTAACTCACATTAGCCTCTCCACTCTATCATCTGAACATTATATACCGTTGAAGTGAATGCGAAATGGTTTAAAGAGCGGAAAAATGTGAATTGACTTTGTGGTCGGGGTTGCGGGGAAAAATGCTGACTGATCTGACAAAGCTGAGCCATACTGAAGTAGTGTAATATCTTGGGAATACTCTAAAGGAGGAATGAAGTCTCTAAGTTGGTATAGGAATGAGTATTAAGGACTTTAATGAGGGTAAAATGTGTTAGAAAGAACATTCTATCCATTCAATCTAGTTTTCCCAACTTTTTTGGAAATGGCAGAATATCTCTGAAAGTTGGAATGATATGTCTAAGAAAAGTCGCTCCAATCATGCCCAAACTTGGCTGAATGTTGTGAATTTCGAATGTTTGGAATCAGTTAAATTTTGTAGAAGAAGAAGCAAGCCAAAAAAATATAAAGGGCAACCAAAAAAACACTTTTACATCCATTTTTGGGAATTCATATTAGGAGCATGGGCATTTTTCTGAGTCCTCTTGGGCCCAAAGTCCACCTCTGTTTGGTCAGTGTGAATGCAAATGTACTGCACTCGAGCACCAGATCCAAGTCTACTTGGACAGGTGGTCTCTGCCCACTCTAGTGCACAACTGTGCCCCAATATATGGCATCATTTTAACAACAGAACTTATTTTTCTAGTTCTGCAGATTGTCTACATCTTTCTAAACCCACTGTGGAACTCATTAGAATCTAGTCAACAAATAGACTGTTATGACTCACCTTATGTAAGACTGCAAGTTGTAGTCAGCGAGTAAAAACATCTGTCTCTTTAAAAACCATTGTATTCATGAAGCAAGTGCCCATTTCATCCTCTGAGCTGCATGGTACTGTATGCCTCAAGGATCGCCCCATTGTCACAATACCAGAGCTAGGTACGTGAGTCAGTATCAGACCATTAACTAATACCAGGATCAGATCAGCACAGCTTGTATTTTTATCAAAAGCAGTTATTCTAGCTGATGTGTCTAGAAAAAGGGAAACTAGGGTTATAAAAATCCAAACATAAGACGAGTGTCACTTTGAATCTGTGGTGGCATAAATTCGGAGATCCTCTTGTCATTGTCTGAAAAACAAAGTAATGAAGTTCAAATGTGGATATTTTACAAACTTGGTCCATGTGTAAAATGTCACAGCAGCCTGCAGTGACTGAATTGGGTGAGTTAACTTGAATTACTGGCTGCTGTTTGTTTAGTTTGCTGCTCGGTTCATCCAATGTTCATGAGCTCAGAGTTTCTTGCAGAGAAACTTCATTGTTTAAGGAAGCTCAGTGGGGTGGTTTTTAACAGCCAGGGTTAAGCAATACAAAATAAACAACATTTGTTTATCACATTTAGAAGACTGTGCAGGGCCTCATGCTCATCTGTCCTCCTTTGTGTTTTCTAGTTAATGATTAAAGACAGAAGAAGCTTTTAAAAAGATTTTTAAGCTGGTTGTTTTGGCCTTTTTGTTGATGTTTGTCTCCTCTGCCCCAGGGAATGTATCGAATGTCGACTCTTCAACTCAGGACGCCTCGCAGACAACCAGACCTGCCAGCGCCTGTGCAAGGATGAAATCGTCACAGTGGAGACCCTCAGTGAGTAAACACGAGCTGCAGACCTACTGACCAACTGGCTGAAAGAGCAAAGCATTCACATCTGTGTCTTCTGCAGCAGTTTCACTTTTCACTGACATTCCTTCCTCACTGTCTCTTTTTATTTTACCTTTTTTCTTGTTACTGAGGAGTGAAAGTTCAGAGTAATATTTTACTTTTACACCTCTGTGGGAAAATTTAATTCTAAGAACAGTCTTATTATATATAAAAACAACATATTTACAGACTGTTGATGGAGGAAACAGTGTAAGCTTAATGTATATTACAACAGTAAAACTGTCAAAAGTAGCATTTTATTTTTATCAGGGCTGCACAGTAAATCAGTTTTATCAATTTTTACAATAAGAGCTTTTACAGTAGGTTGTTTACAGAAGACAAAACTCAAAATAAGGGGCAGGGAGTGATTCTGGCATAGAGATAATGCTTTCAAAATGCCAACTTTTTTTTGTGTTGTTTATGCTGGGACAGCTGTTTTAATGTCATGAAAACAACTGACTTTTGTGTCCTGAACGTAGGGACACATTCAGGTATATAAAAGTTTAAAAGCTCACATAAAAAAATGGGCAGATATGGATTAGAAACCTCCATGTAGGATCTTGAGAGGTGGTGACAGTTAACGCTGACATATGTTTCGTTTCCTACTAGTGGGTCTGTTTGGTTCAGTAGTTTTTCATGGTTTAAACCTGATCTTGCCGGGGATTTCACAGCTGAAGTCCGTCAAGCCTCACTCGTTGCGATCTCGATCATTTGGCTCAGCTCAGTTATTAGAGCTGCTTTATGGCTTGCTAAAGGCTCTTCGTTTTTTACCATTAACAACACATCAACATTTGGTCGCTTACGCCACAAGGTTAATTTGATGAGTAGTAACTCAGCATTTCCATGAAAACCGCATTTATGACAAAACAAGGGAGAAAAGCTGTCAAAGGGGCTCAGCTAGCCTCTAAGCTTAGTCCAAGACTCCTCTAAACTCTTGTATCCCTTCATCGTCATCTGTAGTAGGAGGTCTGCAGAACGAAGTTATTTGCGATATAGATCACTTCCACGCCTGGTAAACCAGTAAACCTGTGGTAAAAATCACTTTTTGGTAAAGTGTTGGGATCGTACTCAATGTATGCAGAAACTTTTTGATGATAATTACAGCGTACAGGTCCTTTAAGAGGTTTAACATACTAACTTTAGTCCATTCCCACTGATTCCAAATCAGTGTTCTTCACTAGGGATGAGAACTGAAATCTTGTACCAACATGGCACTGGTGCCAGCATGTCTGACACCTACCAATCCAAATCAAAACAAAGATTTTGGTGCTGCATTTCAGTATTGCTCCATTCCAGCACTGCTCCCACAAGTCGAAATAAAAGGCACAAATGACCTTGGGCTTAACATGATTCATGCCTTTGTTATTTTCCTTACTTTATGAGTTCTGTTACGCAGGGCCAGTACATGAATTTTGGTTGACTCTTTGCCTTGAGAAGTCGTGACTTTATTTTTTGTATCACATGCCCAATTAGCATCTTTTAAAGATCTGTCAGAATTATCTAAGCCTGCAGTACAGAGACGACTTTTATTCCTGCTTCATCTTCAGTGTTTTCATTGATTCACGTGAGCAGCCTAGAGCATACTGCTCTGATAGTGCAAAAGTAGTATTTATTTTACCGATCATTTTGATTCTCTTTCAGAGAAATAACTTTTTGATGATCTGGATGGATTATTATGTGTTTATATTCGTAGTGGAGGGAGGGAGAGGTCATCCATGAGTGATGGCCTTAATTGAAGGAGAGACCTGCCAAACGATACCCAACCCTATTCTTCACCTCCTGCCTCCCCATCTGACATTTGCATGCCACCAGGATCATGTGACTCTAAAATATATCTGCAAAAACCAAAATTAAAAGCATTTTTTTTTTCAATGTAAACAACCCTTGTTTTCTCACTCAGCATGTCTACATTTTACACGCTCTCACACCAGATATCTGCTTGTTCAAGGAGATGTTGAGCAGTAGAAGCATAGAGGAAATAGTCTGGTTATGCTGAATTAACATGTAAACCTGAGAATATCACTGAGAATGAGTTTTTTTCTTTTTAGTATTTGTCACTCTGATGTTACATCCAGCCAGCCAATAATCAAAATTGTCATGAATTATCTGTGAATCCTTTTTTAAGAATGAGACAAAGTATCACTGAGTATGACACTGAATCTCAAATTACTCTCATATGTTTGTGAAGTCATTTATGAGCGTCGTATCTAGCACCAAAATCTGAAATAATTCATCACACAGAGCAGCAAATTCCACAGTCACTCTGAAAGTAAACACTGAGCTGCAGTAACTATAACAGAATTTTGTAATATAAACATTTATTAGTGGCTGCTAGATAGAAGAACACTCTGGTATTGATGCTGCACAACCAGATATTGTGTCTTTTTTAGTCCATGACCTCCTTTTGTGTGTTTCACGTGTCCTGCCCCCGCTTCCACAACAGGTTGTGGTGCATTCAAATTCTCACTTCCTGCTCTGTAGTTTCGGTTTAGTCACACATTGAGGGAGCCAAACCATCATGAAGTCCTTAAATTGCCTTTCACTGTTTGGAAACACGAAAACATATTGACTAATGAGTCCAGTATTCTCATTCCAGCCTAATGAGTGTTGTAAATATTACATGATGGATTGTCATCAGCTGTTTAATGTTTATTTTTAGCTACAATTGTGTTGAAATGCTGGTCCAGCCGAGACTGATTCAAATCAAAATATCTCACTAACAGAGGGATTGTGATGACATTTAGTGCACACCTTCATAAAATAAATTTTCCACCTTCATCTAGATTACATTTCTTGTTCTGAGTAAAATATTTAACAGCTTTTGGGATAAATTTCCAAAACCCTACAATTCACACTCAAATGGATAACTTGGTGATAATTTTGATATAAGCATGCATCATCTTAACATCAGTTGATATCATAATTATCTGCATATTTGGCAAAAATCTAAAATCCTGCAGCCCTAGTTTCAGTCAATATGAAACTAAATCTGTGTGTGTGTGTGTGTGTGTGTGTGTGTAGGCTCATTGATGGCATGTATCAGAATTACATATTAAAACAAAGGTGTAAGTTTTGATGAGATGACGCAACTCAATTGGTGAACTTACTGGAGAGCTCACAGCCAGTGGACTTTTCTCTCTGTGCACATGCAATGGTAATGATGAGCCCTAAATTGGTGTAATGGTCATGCGGTGGGACACTTTTGTCCATTTAGTTTACATCATACTGTATACGAAACTATCAAACTATTTGGTCCTCATTTTGAGTAACTTCCAAAATTAGGAAATTGTCCAAGATATTTGAGGATTTCTACTTTGATATTTTTTATGTATCAAAACAACAACTGGACTATTCAGGGAACAGTTTAAAAACAGCTAATTTGTTCTTGTTTGTGTTGCTGTTAAATCTCTGCAGTTGCAGCCTTGCCTTTCTCACATTCTTCTGCTGTGATCAGTCATGACTTCTCACCCAGAGATCTGGTCTTTGGTGTCTTGATCTTTGTGTTATGAAGTAGCAGGTGTTAGTCGGGGCCTCTCACACCTTCACCTCCAAACAGCAGGAGTCATTGACCGGCTACACCTCCTCTAAGGTTCAAAGATCTCAGTCCATTCATGTATAAAACCCCTCTTTGTGAGAGAATCCACCCACTAAACAAACACATACCTCCAGAAAAGAGTTGGCCTCTTTTATGTGTCAGTTAAAGGGCTAAATGTGGAGTTTGAGCTCTAACTAAATCCATCATCTGAGCGTTTATCTTCACAGCCTGGAGGGAAAAAGTCCAGAGATGTTTTAGGAATGTATTAATAAGAGCACACTCTCTGATTTATGGCCTTTATAGGACTGTGGTGCAGCCTGGTGGTGCTCAGAAGAGCTCTGCAGACTGACAGTGGTGTGTTCGTTAATATGGATGATTATGAGAGCGCTCCATATTGGCCCTGCATGGCCCGACCCAGATCTGACGTCTTTCGGAGCATTCTCTGCAAGTTCAGCCATCTGACTGGCCTTAATGGACTCCACATGTACATTCCAGATAGTTTGAGCATGAAACAGAGCAAGAGGAGGCGGGGCTGCAGAGGAGAGGAGGGGGACGGGATGGTGTGACCTCACCCTCCCTCCTGAGTCTGTTTGGGTTTGATTGACTGAAAACTCAAGCATGCAGAATATTGGTGTCTACATCAAGGAATGTGGAATTTTTTTTTTTTTTTTGGCAATCATGATATTATTTCACCGTGAAGAAATTTAGGCTATGTTTTTCCCCACAGAGTCAGACTTCCCTTTTATTTGACATCATCATTCCCTACTTACTGTTTTTATAGCATAATAATATCTCCTTAAATTACCAGTCATAAATAGGGATACAGGAACAATCCAGCAGAGATAGATGTTGTCAGACAGGAGTTTATTTCCCCTAAAGAAGTTGTGATTTCACTGTGGACACATTTAGACCACGTCATTTCCCAACAGGGTAAAACTTCCCTTTTGTTTTTCATCACCTTTCCTGTCTTACTCATTTTATAACACAACAGTGTCTTCTTAAATGCACAGTAAATTATGGCTCTCAATCAAAACAATAACAAACATTGGCAAGTAGGGATACTGTACAGTTTAGTGCATTATCATAACAACAATTTAAAAAAACAAAAATACTGTAAACATGTGTTAAAGGGGATATTTTGCATGAATATGAATATGGTGTGCCTTGAGATTTTAGCTTGTGTGCCTTGTGCCACAAAGGTTGAAAACCACTAATTTAGAAGATTTAGGACAAAATGGTGTTTCATCAGCTGACAACATTTTGCTATGTGTTGTCTTCATAGCGTCTAAGGACTGACCTGCATGTGAAGCTCTCAACAAAGATAGTGAGGGTGTGAGATGATATACTTGGTTTATATCAACTTTTGTTGACAACTTTAATGAATCACTTCCCTATCCCAGAATGCTCCAGGAAAGTCTGGCTACAGACCTTGGCTGTCAGGCCTCTTGGGAAGCCTACTCCAGTTGATGCCTGAGAACATTTAATTATGAATAAAAAATACTCTACTAGAGTTACGATTGGGTAGGCAACACAAAAGATTCCCAGGCTAATAAGTTTCACTTGAGGCCTTGAGAAGGAGCCTGACAATGGAGATCTTCAGCCAGACGCCTCCCGTTTCCTCTGCAGGTAGCACAAGCTAGCACTTTTAGCAGCTTTTCCCCCTCATTAGTTGAAATTCATCCATGAAACAGAAACATCAGTTTACTGTTTAATAAAAATCAAGATGATTTTAAATGACAAAGGGTTATAATGGTGACCCAGAAACAAAATTCTCATTGCTTTTCATCTGTAAATGATCTTAACTTGTTGTTTCTCTCTTTATTTCCTCTTTTTAGGAACGGATGACACCAACGCTGTGCTTTGTCTCTACAAGACGGACAGCGATTGTGTGATGAAGTTCACGTATTCTGAGCACGCCAGTGGCCGGTCCATCCTCACTGCTCTCAAAGAGCCAGGTCAGTTATAAACAATGGTATTATGGTTTCTTTCTTTCTATCAAGAAGTGTTTCAGATATGTATAAAAAGGAAGACTTATACAAACAGCAGACAGACATAAAAATGACATAATCAAAAAAATGAAAGGCAGGAAATATAACACTCGATAATGTAGTTGAAACATTAGAAATGGTGGACAGAAGTCAAAATTTATTTAATCTGACATAATCTCGATCAATCATTTAGAGTTTATTTTTTCAGTTTCCTACCTGAATCAATTTTAGGGGCAAGAAATAATTACTTTCTAATTACAAAAGTGCACTTTTGAGTTTCTGAATGTAGATCTCTGTCAAAATATGAATGCTAGACCTTTACTGTTTGTCCAACAAGCAAGGGACAATTTGCATCACTTAAATAAGCCTGTGTTTAAAATAAATGTGCCAGAAATAAAAGTAAAGGCTCAATTTAATTTTCATTTCCTATCCCTTAAAATACATGAAAAGGAAACATTCAAAAGCACTTAAAAAGAGCATTGCATGTTTTTTAAGTGTTAAAAAACATAGATGTCTATGTGATGTCTTTCTTCTCCTATATTAGAGTGCGGTGGCGGTCCTGATGCCATGATGGTGCTGTTAGCGGTGGTCGGCAGCATCCTGCTGGTCGGAGTCATCCTGCTCGCTGTGTGGAAGTTGGTCATCACCATCCATGACCGGCGAGAGTTTGCACGCTTCCAGAGCGCACGATCACGAGCTCGATACGAGATGGTAAGACAGATCCAAGAATGATGCAGATCAGCAGTTAAAATCCTCACTATGAAGCATCTTACTGCATCAAAAACCACCAATCTTGTTTATACCAGAAACAAGCATCATAAAACTATTAAGTTCACAGCAAAATGCAGTTAAACATCACAAATTACAGCCACCGAAACTCCTATAAAAATAAATCACGTCTTCTTTTTATGAATATTGAAAGCAGTCATTCTGGTGTCATTTATCTTGACCTTGAAATGCCAACTAAAAACACTATCACTTCCTGCTTCAAAGCCAAAAGAGAGCCAGTAAGGACTTTTACTTTAGCCTCTGTTTGGTGGTTATCACTAAACCAAGTTTTAAACCCTTGCCCCTACTCCTTTGTAAATAAGACTTGTGATTTATTAGGAGAGTGTTATTTCAACACATTATGGTCATTTTGATTGAACAGGCATTTTAAAAATTGCTCATAGGAGAGATGTGCTGACTATGACTTCTCATCCCATTTCACTAAGGGAGGCTTCACCACAACCTCTCTTAACTCTGTTTCAAGAGGCAAAGGGGTGCTCAGGATCTGTGAGGGTAAAAGTTAGAATTAGGGACAAATTTTAAGACTAACTCAGGACCTGTAACATGGCAGCATGCATATTTGCAGCTACTTACAGCTGTTTTTTATGTTTTTGTTTGTTGCTTTATCTTTTCTTAGTTTGGTGTTTTATCTATCCATCTAAACTTTGTTTTGTTTTTTCCACCAGCATTATCAGGGTCAATCATTCAATTTTGCTGCACTCTACTCAGGCAATGCAATGTCACTGAAGATCTTTCTTACCTTATACTAGTATCTTACCATAAACCTGATCTGGCAAGCTGGGGGGCTGTTAAAAATGTCTTCAATTAAGTTTTCCCGAAAGAAGGAATCAAAAAACACCATGCTAGATTTAAATGTCTGATATCTGTGTTGGGATTAAATATAATCAAGTTGCAGTATACCTACTGATAATATTTTTAGGACTTATTGTAGGACTTTTTTACATTTGATAAAAAAAAAAAAAAAAAACTTTAATCAAGCCTTTTATAAACTGCTTCTATTGAGTTTTCACTGGAACCATGCAGAGCAATAATCATAACCATAAAAGAAAGTTAAACAGAAAAATAAATACAGTAACACTGTAGAGCTTTAATGTGTGCTTCCCTCTGATATCGTATTATACATTTCTTGACTATTTTGCACATGAAATGCCACTATTTGTACTGACAGCAGGATGAATAAATAAAGGTAAATTAAACGTAATCTATCTACAAGAAAGAGTGAAGACGACAGGAAGAAGGGGTACTGATCTAGAGTGTCGGCGTCAACTTTGCATGATAGTCTAAAAAGGGGTGCAAAGTTTTATGACATCTTTTCACTGAGACCTGATGGGGATGTCACCACTACATAGCATGCATATTTGTCCATATTAACATCTTCCTATCTCGACTCATCCAGGAAGATACGCTGGGGAAAATAGAGGCTTTATGGTGTCATGACTGCAGAAACTGATGTTTTACAGCAAACTTTACGCTTCACAAAGATCTACTGATGATGAGGATCTACTGCTTAGCTTTTTATTTTGAATGCAATGTTTCTATGGCTGAAGCTGTGTTTTCTTTTTTAAAAATGTTTTGGTTCTTGATTGATAGGACAGTAATGGGCGAGGAGACATATTTAGAGGAGGGAATCGAGGAAGATATGCAGCAAATGTCAAAGATTAGGAAAGAAGTAAGGATGGCAGATTGTATACAAGGGATAGTTTCTGTGCCTAACTGGAGTACTATTAGGTGTGCTTTTTTGTCAGAAATTTAGGCTAGATTAATCTAGTTTCGATCCCCCTGCCAGTGGAATTTTACAGTTGAAAGGACAAAGCTATCAAAGCTCTTTGGTACAGAAAAATAAATTATGGAGGTTTTATAGACCTTTTTTAGTTCCTTTAAAGTTCTATCACAATGCATAATTATACTATGCCTACAAAGCTGAGGTGTTATCCTCCTCATTATCATCCTTAGATGATGTTAAAAGGTGTCATCGGTGTAACTTTCTCTTTTTATCCCTCAGGCCTCCAACCCTCTGTACAAACAGCCCGTCTCTACCCACTTTGTGGAAACAGACTTCAACATGTACGGCAAGTCGTACAATGGAGGGGTCCACTGATCCCTCAGTATGGGGCGCGGCAGGACCGGTCCATCTGAACAGATCCCTGGAGGAGGGGGGGAAGGGAGGGGGGCACACAAGGCGGAGGGCGGACTGATCACTCATCCCTCTGCATGGGTCACTGCTGATAAAATAGAAATGAACCAGACTTTGAGAGAGCAAGGAGTCTGTGGCCTTTTTAAAAAATCTTTCCAGAGATAGAAGTCGACCACAGAGACGTGATGAGACTGTGAGGAGCGACAAAGAATGAACTCCTCGCTGGTGTTTAGAGAGATAAAAGAGAGAGTAAAGTTAGTGGTGAGTTTGTCTGCAGTCACACAAGATAAATAAATTCTCTCATGAGGAAAAAAAACACCTAACACCAGCCACATTAAAGCAACACTCACTCTTTGTACAGAGCAGGCAGGACTTTGGCTTATATTTGTATATTTTTATAAACACTAAAAATGCCTTTTTTTAGTAAGAACTATGCACCCAGAGGCTCTGAACATGAATTCACTCCACGTCAGATCATTTCAAATGATTTAAAGCACATTTTTGTAAAGGTTGCAATGCAGCGCTGTGGTACTACTAACATTTACTAAGCAATAGACTTCTTACCTTCATTTTGCACAGAGAATATTAAGTGATGTAAAGGTTTAAATTTTCTTCTTTGAGTGTATGTTTGTGCGTTGTTGTTTGCTCTGATTGCACTCGTTTCTCTTCGTCTGAGTCACAGGGTCTGAATAAGCCTCTGAACCCACAAAGTTAAAGGCTGGTGTTACTCTGGGTTTGTTTTTTGATGTCTTGGTAACAATTCCCATGAGAAACCAACAATTTAGAAGTCTCAATATTTGCAGACTTCTCCCCCAGTGTTAGCGGCATGAAGACCCAAACTCATTTGTTCCACTGAAGCCACAAACATTTAAACCTAACATTGTCAGATTTTTAAATGAGAATGTCTCAGATTAAAAGGGACGCTATCCAGGGCTGCAAACGTCAAATTCATACAGCTTAACAGGCGTTTGGAAGATATAATTTAGCAGCCACATATGCATCCAGAGAGTTTAACTCTAACCAGCAGCCATCTTTGGTGTTTACTAAATAAACCCATGGTGCTTAAACCAACATTTTTTTAAACAGTTGAAAACTGTCTGAACAGGAGAAAATTATATATAAATACAGTACTGTGCAGAACTTTAAGGCACACTTGGGCCAGAAGTTGAGGTTGAAATAATGTGTAGATGTGGAGAGTAAGCTGGCTGAGGGCCCCATTGGGTGGGAGCGAGGGTTGACACAACCCAACCAGTGCTCTGGATTTTCTTGGATATCACTAGGGACATCAGAAAATAATCTATTGAACAAATAAAGTCCACATCTTTAGGGCACAGTAAAGGGTGGATGTGGGGAGTAAGCATCACCCAGGGCAGGGGTTCTCAAACTTTTCAGCATGCGACCCCCAAAATAAAGGTGGCAGAGATCGGGAACCCCACCGTACCTGAAAGTGGTCAAACACAGCCACGATCATTCAAGAATAATCTTGTGCAGACAAGGCCGTCCATAAGGGTGGATAAAGGGAAGAGCTTTCCGAGGCCCAGCCAAATGGGGGGGGGAGGGCATGAGTCACTCTTATGTAAATGTAAATCCCTTTTTTAAAACAAAGCTTTAAAAAATGGTAAAATAAAATAGGGGTAAAGTGGAAAAAATTGGCATAAAAGGCAGAAAAGGGGTCAGTAGTGGCAATATTGGCTTAAAAGGAGCAGAAATTGCCAGAAAAGGTGGTGATATAGATTAAAAAGTAGGAAAAATTGGTTTAAACTGGCAAAAATGGATTAAACGGGGCCTGACCTTGGCTGCCAAGCAACACGTGTGTTGGCATGTGTCAAAGTTCGCTCTGGCTGCCCTATATGCCTAAAACTTTTGTACATAACTATATGAGCAGAAGGAGGGCATAATGCAAGTACAGGTCATAATAAAGCATGAGGGTTTTGTTTTATTGGCTGTAAATATTTAGAATGTGTCAAAAATGTAAAGTTATTCATTTATAAGGGCTAAACCATTTATAAAAGGAGCACAAAAGCTGTTTGTGAAGGACTGTTTTCAGCAGAGGGTAAAAACACAAGGTATCATAGCGAGAAATAACAGAAAGCAAATACAGCAAGATGAAGTCAAATAACAGAAACATGGACTATTGTTTACTACTGTCAGACTGTTTTCACATTGAGTACAACAGCCAGCACTTTTGGGTAAACAAGGCACACAACCGTACAGTCAAAGGTAGCAGTGGATCAGTTGGTAGAGTAAGTCGTCTCTCAACCTTACCTGACACGTCAGATAGACTGTTTCATACAGTCATTGTATGGATATATTTCTCATTAACCTGGGAATCCTCCCATACAATTTTTTAAGGAAGGGCAGAAATTCTCAAAAGGCTATTCTATACCTATGTCTGATCTATCAACTACGCTGGTGGCTGCCATTGATACCCTCTCCCAGTACAACTTAACCCCACCTGTAGCTACTGCCTTGCTGTGCCTGTTGTAAGACAAAGTTACAACAGAAAACAACAGTAATTGTCTGTCTTGATTATTGTAAAATTACACATCCATTCTCATAATATGCAGCAGCCCTAGTTCTGTGGTTTCAGAGAAATATTGATGCGTCTTATAGTCTAAGTGAGATCTACAGCACTGAAGAAGAAGATGCAACAGACCTTTTATAAAAGCAACAATTAGTTTGGGTCATTTTGTTATTTCAAGAAGAAAAATGTAGAATAGCACCAGCCCGTAGGTCACAACAACCCAGTACAAGTCCTGGTAGAGATATTTTTGCTTCATCCTTCAGTCAGACAGCAGCTACATCACCTCTGATTAAACAAACATGCAAATCTGAGAGTTTTTGTGGGTTTGTGCTCACACTCTGACTTGCTGCTACTTTCTAAAGTCTCTGAGATGCGGCGTGTCCACCCCTCCGGCACCAGGAGAGGGTGGAAACTCTGAGAAACCTCAAAGGATGGCGTCCAGAGTTGTAAATCTATAACGTTCCCACAGGAAGAGGCGGAGTCTGAGCTGTCAGAGAGAAAAAGGGAGCTTGGTGGAAGGGCTGGGCAATATGCACGGAAAACCATACGTCGATCTTTATTAGCTTAATCGTGACATCACACATAAATATCTGGATTTGTCGTAGAGTTTTCATAATACCAGAGTGATAGACTACCATATGACTCTGGTATAAATCAAACCACATTTAAAACCAGTTTGATACCACAGCAACAAGAAAAGTAGTCCTAGACACCAAATGATCTATTTTTCATTTTTAGTTATCAAAAAAAGGGACTGGGAATGCCTTGGAATCTCTTGGAGGTTTTGAAAAATGCTGGGGAGAGGATTGTCTGGGGATATGGCTTTGCCTGCTGCCACCATGACAGCCCAGATAAGCAGAAAAATTTTTTTGAATTAGTAGTCAAAAATTGCACACAAATAACTTAGTCATGTAAAGTTTGTCTTCTGTAAGAGCTAAGAATTGTGTTTTTTTTATTCTTTTTTTTTTTTTCAAAAGGAGCACGGAGGATGTGAGGAGTTTGGTGACTTGTTCAGCCATTGGTATGAGCACTAGCTGTTAAAGTGAAAAAATCATAAAAAATCCTAAACTATTCAATGACTACTCAGATTAAAGGAACATGGGCTATTTTTAACTTCTGTCGGGCTGGTTCGACAAAAACTTGGATGTCTTTAGCGTATCTTTTTGGATATCTGATCAGGATGCCTCCTGGGTGCCTCCCTGTGGAGGTCTTCCAGGGAAGTTCAACCAGGAGGAGACCTTGGGGTAGACCGAGAACTTGCTGAAAAGGTTTCCATGTCCCATCTCGCCTGGGATTGACTCAGAACTGCCCAAGAGGAGCTGGAAACTATTGCACCCTCTCGATGTCTGAACTCCCAACCCTGTCTTTAAAGGCTTCCTGTATTTAAAAGCTGTCTCCCTTCTGAGGTCTTCCAGGCTCGCCCAAATGAGAGGAGACCTTGGGGTAGACTCAGAATACGCTGGAAGGCTCATATATCCTCAAGATTCCCTTGAAAGAGCTGGGACGTATTGCTGGTGAGAGAGATGTGTGGGTTAACTTGATTAGCCTTCTGACAGCGAGACCTTATCCAGAAGAAAAGCGAAGGATGGATGGATGGATGGATGCAAGTTTATCCATTTTCTCCTGCTCATCTGTGGTTAGGCTTAGGGTAGCAAGTTAACATAGACATTCCTCTCCCTGTCAATACTCAACAACTCCTTCAGGGGGATTCGAGGATGTATAATCCTTCCAGCAGATTCTGAGTCAACCCAAAGTCTCCTTACAGCTGAGTGAGCCTGGAAGACCTCCAAAAAGAGGCTGCCCTAGAGCCATGGTTGGGAAGAACTCATGGAGAAATAGCAACGGGCATGAATTTAAACACCAGGGTTTTTTTTTAACCGTATGAGGGAGATTACTGTCTAAATTGCACAAAAACAACAGCAGCCACCCTCTTTTTAAAATGTTGCCAGCATATTTGTACAAATTAGACAGTGTGCAGGAGTTTACCTGCATTATTTGGTAATTAAATCAATAAATTGCCCAACAGTGGGTGTCTAAGACTTCTATTTTTTATGCCGTTGTATCAAACAGATATCAATCAGCATATAACTGTTAGTGGTTCTTAGCATGAACCAACTTTTTACAAGCATGAGAGCTGGTATTTATTTTTGGTTTTCAGTCAACATCAACATGAAAAGTATCAATATAGATTTATCTTAAAAACCCAGATTATTGCCCAGCCCTACTCTGAATCTTTTAACAGTGACGTTCTTGCAGTAAGAATCGCAGTGATTGTGTGTTAAAGAGTGCGTTTGAATGAAAAAGAGTGTAAATAAAATAGCATGGGTTATTTCGGTGCCAAATGACATGTTGTGGACTCTTTTGGCTGTGAGTCTTGGCACAGTTTACTAAAACTCACCCACCCACCCCTCCCTGAGCTCCAATATAAATCTTTTCTGTACAGTCGTGAACATTTTCACATGGCTCTCTCCACATCATGTTTATGTAAAACTGCACAATAAATCTGCTTCTGTCAAAAATCAGCCTCTGTTTTATTTGTTCCACTCGTATTTTCAGAGAGGGGGTGTCTAATTTTAACCTCACGCGTACAGTAACTCTGCCTGTATCTAAACACTCATATCCAAACACTTCAAAGGTGAGTAAAACATCTGTTTGCTGCTTTGACTGCGTTCATACCGGTTTGATGTTAGACTGGAGTGTCTCTGATGCTGTAATTAACACCTCGCTGAGCACACCCTCTTAAATATAAGCATGATGGATTTAAACTTTTATGAAATGACCCTTTAATTACCCATTTGACTACTTACTTCAAATTGATTTAATGCTCGGTCATTTAAACCATCAGGGTGTTTACTGGAAGGATTACTGTAAATGTATAAAGAGTGAAATTTAATCATGTGCATCCGTACTACAATAATGCACAATTTTCAACCCTTATATTTGACAAAACACGCATAAAATAAATTAAAAATATACTGGAAGCACTGGATAATTTGAGAATAAATATATAAATTGTTGCATCAACAATAGGAAACATCTTTTTTACATGAACATTACTTTCAGTGGAAATGATAAAAACTTAAGTAATTTTAAAATTTTAAGCAAAATGTCTGGCAAATGCAAACACTAGATATTTGTTTTAAATATGTCTGATGAGTCCTTCAACCCCAGTTTGTCTGTTTGCTCCCACTACTTCATCTGTGACGTATAAATGCATATGAATGGGATGTACTGGGATATTGTGTTCAAGTCCATAATATCCCAGTTTTCAGCTGGGAAATTAAGTTTCAGCTTCACATTGCAGTGGAATTCAAAGGAAAGTCAGCAGTCTCCTATTAAGGTAAGTATGCATTGCATATACTTAAAAGTTGACATAAGGGTGAATACTAACATGTATGTACACATATCTAGAATACAGCAAAGTTATTTGAATAAGTTAGAAAGGATTGTCCTTTTAAGGTTTGCTTTTATTTGCTTTGCAACTGGTCCGACAAGAGCAAAGACTTGCAGCAAAACTTAAGTCTGCTTCAAATGTCCTTTTATTTAGCATTAGGCAAACACAAGCAGCATATTCAAGTTTCTCCACATCTAAACGAGGTAAAGGGATCTTCAGCCTCTTTGTAATGTAAATATTTTGTTCGCTCAGACTGATGTTTTTTTCTCATGAAGCAGCTTAGCCGTCTCTTGTCTTCTCTGCGGGGGTTTCCCATCATGCCTCTGTGGTTATTGATGTGTTCTGACCTCACACGCCTGCCCTTTCTGCAACGACACATTCAGGCCTTGTGCATCACAAAAGCTCCATGAACCGTGAGAAACAACACTTAGAAAGTCAGAGCATGTTCACCTCTGAGCTCCTGTTGATCACTGATGGTATTTTCAGCCCAAATTTAGGACTTATTTATTCTAGCTCAAGTGCTATTGGACAGAAATACTGCAGCAGCTGCTTCCTTCAATGTTGCATGGAAAGCTAAAATATCTGCCATGTCGCTGTTACAGCTGGTCTCCAGTTTTTGTCTTTGCAGTGGACATAAACTACAGAAAGGTATTTTTGCTCTTTAGTTTAGCTGAATATGCAAAAATAACTGAATATTGTGCAGACCTTATTCACTCCTTTGCAAGAGATTTCTCAGCACAGCAAAGTCACTGCCTTTTTCATTGACTTATTTATGGATGCACATGTGCTTTTATAATGTAAATTTTTTTATTCTAGGTGTGTTTTCCCCTTTGTTCTGAAGGGAGCTGATAATACTTAAAACAAGAATCTTAAAGACAACAGTTGTGTTTTAACATGTTTGAAAAACTGGTGACAGTTTCAGTGCTACAAAAACATCCTCTCTTATCAAATCTGGGCCCTTGAAGAACTTTATAAAGAGCAGGTTCTTTCTTAGTATCTTGCCTGCTGCTGCCCTCTAGTGGAGGAAACGTGGCAGTAAAGTTTAAATTAACCTTTATACTTTGTTAAATAGTTCAGTGTTAAGACTAGACTTATTTAAGCACTGTAAAATATCTGGTTTGCACTTGGGATAAGATTTTAAATTTGATCATACTTTAACTAACTATTTCTATTGAATGCTGCATCATAGCTCTACTGATGTCTTACAACATCCTCATTTCCAAAAAAGTTGGGGTACTGTGCAAATTGTAAATATCTAACGTCAAAAGATTCAGAGAATCTGGAGAAATCTCAGTTGTCTGTGCAATCCACAAATGACGGTTAAGTCTGGATCATGCAAAAAAGAAGCCATATGTGAACAGGAAAACACTGAAGTCTTCTTAGGGCCAAAGGTCATTTAAATGGACTGAGGCAAGATGGAAAACTGCTCTGTGGTCAGATGCATCAAAATTTAAAATTCTTTTTGGAAACTATGGACGCTGTGTCCTGTGGACTAAAGAGGAGGGGGGCATCCAGCTTATTATCCTGGCAAAATTCTAAAGTGTGCATCTCTGATGGTCTGGGTTTGTGGGTTTATGAGATTTGACAATCATTGCATTCTGTTTTATTCACATTTTACACAGCGCTCCATCTTTTTTGGAATTGGGGTTGTAGAACTAAAGTACAGAAGTGATTAGATACATTTTTGGTTAATGCACTTTAAATATAAAGGTAGGTAAACAGGTATTGCTCTCACAATTGATTTATATTTCAACAGAACAGTCTCACATATCACTGTGATTGTTCTGCTGTGAAATATCATATTGTAAGTTTAGTTTTGAGCAATAGGAGGCGCCAGCACTCTGAAAGTGAAAGCTCCACTGTGTTAGTACCTGGATTTCTAAGTTCTTTATAAAAATTACAGTATGACATGCAGCAGCAGGCCATCCACTAGAAAGATCCAGAGGAACTTAAGAGTCAAGGGAGCCCAATATAAGTTTAAATGGATTTTTGGCCAGGACAGACATGTTTGTTTATTTTTTTTGTCTCATACCATCTCTTTCTTCCTATCCCCTTTCTTACAACCCCTTAAATGTCTCAACAGATAGCTGTTTAAGATGAGTCTGGTTCTGTGAAAGGTTTCTGCTCAGTAAAAGGAAGCATTTCCTTGAAAGTGTAACTTTATAACTGCTGCCTACTGCTTACTCTTTATGCATCTCCCCCTTCTCTTCTCTGCATCTTCTTCTTCTTCTCTTTAGTTGCAGATGTTGAACAAGTGTCTGAAGGTTTCTTCCCAGTCAAAGAAAATTTTTTCCTGCCACTGTTACTTTATAAATATTGCTTTGTGCTCTCTCTGTCTACATCTCCCTTGTCTTTCTTACTATATATTCCTCTTCTTCCGGAGGTTGATTCTGTAATCATGCAAAAATAAAATTAATCACGTGGTTTGGTAGCTGAAATGAACCAACCTGCAAAGTTTCTCATCTTTAACCAGGTGTTCTTCTGTTATTCTGACCAAAACCTGATTCTCTTTCCTGCTGACATCACTACATGTGCAGGAAGGGTCCTCAGCTAATTAAAGAGGGTGTTTGAGTCTAAACCCACAAGGGTTTGTGTGTGTCATAGACCACCAGAGCGAGGATCGGCCCCTCCAGCTCTGCTTTGACACATGCCAGTGCCAGGATGTTAAGTCATGGAAGTCAGTGAGTACAGACTGTGAGAATTAAACAAACAAAGACACTTTTATCCTCTGCATCTCTCCTCCATGCATCCGTCTGTCCATCCTCCATATACAGTCGCTAGAAAAAGTATGTGAACCTTTTGAGATTTCCTGGATTTCTGCATAAATTGGTAATTAAATGTGTTCCGATCTTCATCTAATTCACAACAATAGACAAACACAGTCTGCTAAAACTAATACTGCACAAAAAAATGATATGTTTTCATGTTTTTATTGAACAAAACATGTAAACATTCACAGTGCAGGGTGGAAAAAGTATGTGAACCCCTAGGCTAATGACTTCCCCAAGAGCTAATTGGAGCCAGGAGTCAGCCAACTTAGAGTCCAATCAATGTGATGAGATTGGATGTGTTGGTTGAAATTGTCCTGCCCTATAAAAAACGCACACCAGTTTTGAATTTGCTGTTCTCAAGAAGCATTGCCTGATGTGAACCATGCCTGGCACAAAAGAGCTCTCAGAAGACCTACGATCAAGAATTGTTGACTTGCATGAAGCTGGAAAGGGTTACAAAAGTATCTCTAGCCCCGAATTTCCATATACAGCGTGTGCGCCGTGGCGCACCGCGGAACGCCGGCGAATCGAACTGCAGAGCACTTCGCTCCCTTTCTAGTCTATCAGAGCATTTCCATAGCCGGCGCGTGCCTGGAGCGCCACCCCGCTCCGCTTTGTTTCAAATACGCTGCAGGTCTATTTAAGCACCGGCCGCTGCCAAACCTCGTAAATTCACCATCTTTCAGAAAGCACCAACCATGGAACTCACAAGAGTAGAACATCCGGTTCTTTCAAAATAAAACACAATGCAGAGAGTTCAGTGGGTCACAGAGCTACAGTGGCACCTTTGACGAGGAAAGTTAAGTTTTGGGGATTTTTAGCCAAAGAATTTTGCATAAAACCACAGATCCTTTAAGCAAACATTCACCTTTTGACTTGCTAATGTACTCACTCAATGGAGGAAGCAATAATATCATGGACTTATAGCGGAAAGCATGATAAATTAACCCCAAAAGGTAAAATAGTCCGCTGTTGACATGCTATTCCTGCGTGAACTCACAGTTCCCCCGTGATCTCTTCCTGATGATCAGGGCTGCAGCACTCTAGACTTGCTTCCAGTGGGCGAGGTCGCTCGCCTTTCGGTTGGAGCAAACCTGCGGCGCTTCGGTGCGCGGCGCGCACACTGTATATGGAAATTTGGGGTTAAAGCCTTGATGTTCATGTGTCCATGGTAAGACAGTCTACAAATGGAGAAAGTTCAGCACTGTTGCTACTCTCCCTAGGCATGGTCGTCCTGTAAAGATGACTGCAAGAGCACAGCGCAGAATGCTCAATGAGGTGAAGAAGAATCCTAGAGAGTCAGCTAAAGACATACAGAAATCTCTGGCACATGCTAACATTTGTGTTGACAAATCTACAATAAGTAAAACATTAAACAAGAATGGAGTTCATAGGAGGACACCACGGAGGAAGCCACTGCTGACCAAAAAACACATTGCTGCATATTTGAAGTTTACAAAAGAGCACCTGGATGTTCCACAGCACTACTGGCAAAATATTCTGTCCATAGATGAAACCAAAATTGAGTTGTTTGGAAGGAACACACAGCGCTATGTGTGGAGGAAAAAAAGGTACAGCACACCAACATCAAAACCTCATCCCAACTGTGAAATATGGTGGAGGGGCCATCATGGTTTGGGGCTGCTTTGCTGCCTCAGGGCCTAGAAAAATTTTTTTATCAAATACCAATTTTATCAAGACATTTTGCAGGAAAACTTAAGACCATATGTCCGCCAACTGAAGCTCAACAGAGGATGGGTGATGCAACAGGACAACGACCCAAAGTATAGAAGTAAATCAACAACAGAATGGCTTCAACAGAAGAAAATACGCCTTCTGGAGTGGCCCAGTCAGAGTCCTGACCTCAACTCAATTGAGATGCTGTGGCATGACCTCAAGAGAGCGATGCACACCAGACATCCCAAGAATATTGCTGAACTGAAACAGTTTTGTAAAGACGAATGGTCCAAAATTCCTCCTAACCATTGTGCAGGTCTGATCTGCAACTACAGGAAACGTTTGGTTGAGGTTATCGCTGCCAAAGGAGGGTCAACCAGTCATTAGCCTAGGGGTTCACATACTTTTTCCACCCTGCACTCTGAATGTTTACATGTTTTGTTCAATAAAAACATGAAAACATATCATTTTTTGTGCAGTATTAGTTTAAGCAGACTGTGTTTGTCTATTGTTGTGAATTAGATGAAGATCGGAGCACATTTGATGACCAATTTATGCAGAAATCAAAGAAATCTCAAAGGGTTCACATACTTTTTCTAGTGACTGTAGCTCTGTTATATTTGGCTCACATTTTTGTTTTAGTTTACAGTAATGGCCAACAAAAAAACAGCTCTGCTCCACAAACACGTTTGACGTGTGGGAAAGATTTCTCGTAATTTAGCTAGAATTACACACGTCCCCTCCAGGGAGTTCTACAGAGCGTCAGCAACAGCTTCCTGGGGGTGATAAATTATGAAAGTTCAAGTTCAGGGAGATTTCAGCCACTGACCTTCACTCTGAAACTAAACCAGATGTTAAAGAGTTGAATAATTGTTCAGTCAAGATGGTACTGATAAAGCTGAATCTGAAAGCCAGGAATTTTTGCAAAATGTTCCAAAAAAGTTGGGACAGGAGCATATCCTTATCCTCGAACAACTCTTTAATCATCGGGGGACTGAGGACCCATCCTTTTTTATGTTCAGTTGCTCTAGAATGCAGAGTTTCCGTTGTTGTAATTTGTGCTTCATAATGTGCCATACATTTTCAATGGGAGACAGGTCAGGACTACCTGCAGGCAAGTCTAATCCCTACCCTCTCCCTCAGCCATGCTGCTGTAAATCATGCTGAATGTGGTTTGTTATTGTCTCACTGAAATAGGCAGGGACATCTTCAAAAAGAAAGAGATATGTTGCTCATAAAACATGTACAGTTATGTTCATAATAATAGCAGTGTGTTTAAAAAGGTGAGTAAACCTCAAAATTCTTCAAATAAATTGTATTTTAATGAACACAAATGCATTGGGGACACTGCACATTCTATTTCAAAGCAAGAAAATTGGAAAAAGTAATTGAATTTGATCATATTTGACAGAAAGTCAAGAAATATAATGTTAAAAAAAATAGCAGTGTTGACATCTTTCTTTACAAACTCAAAAATGTACTGTATAAACTAAGAAATGCTTGAAGATTCAACTTTCCTGAGAATCATAAACTAATATTTAGTTGCATAACCACGGTTTCTGATAACTGCTTCACATCTGTGTGTACATGGAGTCGACCAACTTCTGGCACCAGTCAACAGGTATTGCAGCCCAGGACAATTGTACTACGTTCCACAATTCCTCTGTATTTATACGGCAACATGACTTCTTTCAGTATTCTGATGTACTCAAACTGATCCATGATCCCTGGTATGCGATAAATAGGACCAACACCATAGTACGAGAAACATCCCCATATCATGATGCTTGCACCACCATGCTTCACCGTCTTCACTGTGTACTGTGGCTTGAATTCAGTGTTTGCAGGACGTCTGACAAACTGTCTGTGGCCCTTAGACCCAAAAAGAACAATCTTACATCAGTCCACAAAATATTACGCCATTTCTTTTTAGGCCAGTCAATGTGTTCTTTGGCAAATTGTAACCGCTTCAGCACATGTATTTTTTTAAACAATGGGACTTTGCATGGGCTTCTTGCTGGTAGCTTGGCTTCACATAGACGTCGTCTGATTGTTTCAGTACTCACAGGCAATCTTAGATCTTCTTTGATCCTCCTGGAGCTGATCATTGGCTGAGCCTTTGCCATTTTGGTTATTCTCCGATCCATTCGAATAGTCGTTTTTCTTTTTCTTCCTCGCCTTTCTGGTTTTGCCTGCCATTTTAAAGCGTTTGGTATAATTTTAACTGAACAGCCTATCATTTTCTGCACTTCTTTATAGGTTTTCCCCTCTTTTATTAATTTCTTAATCAAAGAACGCTCTTCTTCTGAACATTTTCACCAATTGTTGCTTTATGTTGCGCTCATTTGCCACCATTAAGCCACTTTCTATTTTGGCTTTTGTTTTTAACCCTTTTTGCTGCTCCTTGTTGCCATTTTAACCAAACTTAGCTAATTTCTCCCTTTTTATCTTTGCCAAATTATGACACTTTTAGCCAATTTTATGCCAACTCTTTTTGCCATTTTTAACCTGCTTCTTCCCTTACTTTTAACCAATGTCACTGCTTTTTGCTCTTTTATGCCACAGTCATACCACTTTAAACCCATTTTTGCCCTTTTCTGCAATTTTTGCCACTTTCTTGCCACTTGTTGCCCATTTTTGCAATTTCTTTTTTTCCATTCTAATCATGTTATAAAGGTTTTTGCCCTAGATTCCCAAATTCTACCATTTTACCAATTTTTGCAAATTTCTTGCCATTTTTCACCATTTTTTTTTTTTTACCAATTTTTCCACTTCCATACCACTTTTAACCCAGTTATTTGCCCTTTTGTCACCTTTTGTTTGTGACTTTTAACCATATTTCAGCTACTTTTCCCTATCTTTGCCAATTTATGCCACTTTTAGCCCATTTTTGCCACCTCTTTTTGCCATTTAACCTCCTTCTTCCCTTACTTTGCCACTTTTAACCAATTTTCACTGCTTTTTTGGCCAGTTATACCACTTTAAACCATTTTTTTCTGCAATTAATGCCACTTTCTTGCCACTTGTTGCCCATTTTGCCATTTCTTTTTGCCTTTTTAACCCTGGTTTTGCTGCTTTCTGCCCCATTCTGTCAAATCCTACAGTTTTTACCATTTTTTGCAGCCTTCTTGCCATTTTTCAACCATTTTTGTTTTTAAACCAATTTATCCACTTCTTTACCATTTTAACCAATTTTTTGCCCTGTTGCCACCTGTATTTGCCAATTTTAGCCCTATTTTAGCTACTTTTTTCACTATCTGCCAATTTATGACATGTGTCACCCTTTTTTGCCACCGCTTATTGCCATTTTTAACCTGCTTCTTCCCTACTTTGCCTATTTCAACCAATTTTCCCCGCTTTTCTATTTGCCAGTTATACCACTTTAAACCCATTTTTGCCTTTTTCTGCGATTTTAGCCACTTTCTTGCCACTTGTTGCCCATTTTGCCATTTCTTTTATGCTATTTTAACCTTGTTATGCAGCTTTTTGCACCATTTTACCCAATTCTACAATTTCTCCCCATTATATTCATTTTTGCCAACCTCTCGCCATTTTTGCTGACTGTATTTTAAAGCAACTGAGTAATCGTTATGGATAGTTATCTAAATAAAGCTAGTGGTGGCCTAAGGTACTGGCACTGTACTGTTTATGGAGGAGTCTTACAGTAACTTTCATTTGTAGATGCAGTGAAGTCCTGTGTTAGCTGAAGATGGTTCTCTGAAGTGTTCCTGAGCCCACATTGTAATATCCATCATATATTATGCTGGATTTTCATCCAGTGCTGCCTGAGGAGTCAAAAGTCACATGCACCCAATGTCCATTATCATCCTTGCACCTTTTTTGCAGGGACTTCTTACTACTTGCCTGTGAAATGTTCCAGGTGTTAATGAACTTTCGTGCTGCAGGCAACAAATTCAGAATGTTTGTATATTTACAAACAAAGCAATCAAGTGGTCAGTTTGGATATTAGGTATCTATCTTAATTTTTTTACACACTTGAATGTCAGTTGAAAAGGATATCGCTATTTTTATCCACATTTTACACAGTGTCCCAACTTTTTAGGAATTTGGGTTTGTAAAATTCATGTTTAAACAATGCTGCACTTTTGTAGAGTTCAGGAGTTTCATCAGAGCTCTGGCCTGAAAACATCAGCTGTCCGATGCTGGAAACTCATGGCCAGTAAGAAATAAGAGACAAATTTAGTGACTATCTGATGAAAATAGAGCAACATTTCCTAGATTTCTTTTGGTCATGTCCATTTAGAAATAATGCCTCATGTTATTCATCATCAGCATATTTCACTTAAACATCTGGAGCTACTACCTAGAAGTGAGTCCTTCTAGATTCATCTGAAACTAATGTTGAATTTCTTCTGTTTCTGAGCACATACAGTACGTTCTTTGACTTTATAACTCTCCTGACAGACGTGATGTCAGCCATTAAATAATTTAAAGCATGTTTATTGTTGTTTAATCACTCAGCCTGCTCTCTCTGAGCTGTGTAACCCTCAGTGTTTTTGTCTGACAGATGGAAACGATGATGAATTGTATTAAAAGGCGCTGTAATGTTCAGTATGTCACAACGACTGTGACCGACACAGACTTTCCATGTGTGGGTTTGAAGGGGAGAGGCTGACTGAGAAATAAGATGGTTCACATAATTTCCTCTCAGATCTGGAACTAATTCAGGACAATTTATCCTACATGTGCACATGTTTGTGGGTGCCCTCTTACATTAACCTGAGACTGCTCGAGTTACAACAAAAGGAGCTGTGATGTTTTAGAGGCCATGCCCTTTAAAAATATTCTAACAGAACTAAATGTGTGGTTGTTTCTAAAAAATCTGATATAATTTATTTAAAATGTATTTATTAACTCATAACCTGTTAAAATAGACTTTTTACATCCACAGATAGTGAACCAACTCTTAAAGTCTCAGTGTGAAATTTGATCTATATAAAAATGTAATTTAGTAAAAATAAAAGTTTAATATAAAGTGTTTGGGATTGAAACCACAAACTGCTATAAAGTCACAACTGGCAGGAATTCAGGCACAATCCCTGTTCCTTTTAGGCAACAGCATAGTTGTTTAACATCCACATAATCAGGATTTAACAATGACAGACTGTATTTTACCCCTTTATTCTTTGACACAGTCCCCTGTAGCCCCCTATGGCTGAGGGTGGAGATCTATTGGAAAGATACCAGGTGTTATTATAATGACTTAAGTCACACAGACAGTCAGATTTTGAGATTTCACACAAAGAAAGACCACAAACAAAGGACTATATTGGCTTTTTTCTCATACTGTGGGTTGGTAGATACTCCAAATGCTCAAATAGATGTGTAAGAATTCTGAAAAGTGAATTTTTCACGACATGTCGTCTTAAATCCCTGGTTCCCAACCTGGCGTCCAGGCCCCCTGAGGGGCTCAAGACAATTGGGTCTTTTCCACTATGAATTTTGGCTGCACTGATGCAAACCAAGCCATACTGATTTACTTTTCCATCGCCAGTTTGGTCATGCCGGGACGCCTCGAAGACGTGTTTAAGTAGCAACAAGTGTACGAAACTTTAAAGTACTCCAGGGCAACAGCATGGCCAGACATGATATGAGTGGACAGCTAAACCAAACAGGGCTTCTTCTTCTTCTTCTGGCAGAGCAAACCAAGTCCTACTGAAAAACAGCTATTTAACGGCATCTCAAAATGCAGCATCATCAGATCTAGACACGCAAACAGGTAGCTTGGTTGTGGTGGAAAAGCAAATCCCCTGCCAGGCTGAGTCAAACCAAGTAGGGCCAAGCTGCTCATTACAATGGAAAAGCCCTGTTGGTCCACTGTGTATATCATCATTCACCCTCTGCTGTCACAGTGAACCCTTCTCTAGCTGCTCTGTGTGTAAAGCTGCTGAAGCTGTGACTTCTTTCTCATCTATAGTTTTCATGTCAGCATTGCCTCTCCAGCTGTGATACACTTTAATAGACTAATAAGGTGTTTTTTGATGACAGCAGCAATCAAAAAGCTAGTGTTTGTTCTGTGGAAGTTTATAGGTGTGGAAATGTCATAGCTCTGTATCTCTTTTACATCCAACAACTCAGGTAATAAATGATCTGTTATGTTCTTTAGAGGTCAGACAGAACACCTTTTGAAAGTATTTCTGCCATTATTCCTGTTAGAAGTTATAAGTACCGTTAGATCAACTTTAAAACTGTTGTTTCGGGTTGATATGTTTACATTGCTGCTTTAAATCCTCAATGAATTCTGCTCAGCTTTAAAAAATCTTATTTTGAAATATTTGTCTCTAGAATCTTAGCAGTACACTGTCTCATTGTCAGCTCAGCATGTGAAGCTGTGGGAATTGCCAAACATCTGGAAAATCCTCACACATGGCGCCATGTACTTCTCTCTTTACTCAGACCCCCCCCCCCCACCACTCCACCTCCTCATCTGTGTCATTGAGCAACCGTGCTGATGTGAGTCTGCAGGGGAACTTCAGAGGAACTCCCTCTCCTTGGCAAACACAACAAACAACTTCAAAATGATGCAGTTTGACAAGTAACTAGATATTACAGTAACTCAGCAGTTTTAGGGTGCAGTTTTCTGTTGTCATGACATCTCACATCTAGAACAGCTGTGTCATATGTTCTTACTGTTGGCTATGTCGGTCCTTAACCCTCCAGTATCATTCAGATATTGCACCCTACTAAGCCATCCAGAACAAAACATGTCAGCTGTGAGAAAGCTTTCATTAAAATATAGAGAGACATGTTTTCTCGATAATTTTTTCATCAAATTCAGTCCTGACCAAAATACCAATACCGAAGATTTTAACTCTTTAAACACCAGTTTGACAACACAAAGCCATGACTGTTTTATAACAAAAAGAGTCATTTTCTGAAAAAATAAAATAAAATAAATGTTGGTTGGTGGAATTCTTTCAAGCACAGACATGTAAAAAATTTACAAAAAAAAGTATAATAAGCTACTTTGGGCAAAAATGTCCACTTCCAGGTACTGCTGTAAAATATTAACGAAAGGGCTGCCATGGTCCACAATTAGTACACTGATTTTTTTAAATCGTGATGTAGCTTTGCCTACACTGTAGTTAAAGGGGACATATTTTACCCTTTTGAGACAGGTTTACACTGGTCTCAAAGGTCTCCAAAACATGCCTGTGAAGTCTGTTATTGAAAAAACACTCCAGTATTTTTTTTTAATGTCTAAAAACCGCTTTGTTTCAGCCCTGCTCAGAACGAGCTGTTTCTGTGTCTGTGGCATTAAACTTTAACGAGCTTTCTGACTCCACCCCTCTCAGGAAATGGATGTGGCTCTCCTGATCCTCCTCTCAGCTGGCTGCTGAGAGGAGGATCAGGAGAGGAGGGCAGAACTCCCTTCCAAGAGGGGAGGGCCATCCCTCTATCATGTATCTATCACTAGAATGACAACACATTTCATCATCCTACTTCCCAAGCATACTGGCCCCTGGTTGTATTAGTCAGTGATTAAGTTAAGAGTCTGTAGTGAGTGGGTAAACCTCAGTGTGTCACCCACTTAGTGGGCAGGAGCAGAGAGTGTTAAAGTCACAGTGAGTGTTTGGTGGTCTATATAAAGGAGCAGCCGCAGCTCAGATCCTGAACCTTCTGCACAGCAGCTGCAGGATGAGAGTCTTCGCTCTGCTCTCCGCTCTCTGCCTCCTCCTCAAAGAGGCTCAGGCCTGGGGATACAAAAATGGAATATTTCATAACTCCATTTGGCTTGGTAAGAAACTTTTGACTTAGTGTTTAAGTTACAGTAGCTACAAGAAAAATTGATTCAATGAAAAACACTGAGTGATAAAGTTAATACACCTTCATCTCTCCTTCACAGGTGGGACTAACTGTTGTAAAGGTTAAGAGTTATTAAATTAAAACCGGTTTTATTTGTTTATTGACAATGATATAACTGTGTAACACACTTAAATGATGATTTTCTGTCATCAATTCATTATTCTAATCATAAGACTGTGTTGAGATTCTTAAGAGCTGCTCAGCATTTAATCAACTTTTAAAAGCATGTTTGTCTTAGACATGTGCCAGATTTGTGAAGTAATATATTCCTGTATCTAAAAAGCAAATCAGTAGTAAAATGGGTGCAGAAAAGTAAATATATTTGTAAAAACAGCTCAGAAAACAATTACTATGTACAGAATACATAGTAACAAGATGAAACCAAGCAAAGAAAATCGTGGTGCATGACTTTTTCTTTGCTCTGAAGCTTTGTTTTTGTCCAGTCACCGTTCTGTGTCTGTGTCTGTACACATTAACAGAAATCCAGAAATGTAAAGCTTCATTATAGGGAGTAAGGATTAATGGGCATCACAGCTCTCCAGCACCTCTCTCTTGTGCCAAACTTTCTGTTTACGACCCACTGTGAGCTGAACGAGGCCAATAAACACAACCAGAATGACTTCATCACCACTATATATACAAACAGTTTACATTATTTTTTTTTCTCTATTATGGGAATGAAACAGGCTCTTTGTAAAGCAAAACATCTAAAAAAAAAAAAAGGTAAGCCCAGGGTCCTGTTTGCCATTGTGAAACATCCCCCCTTCTTTTAACAACAGTCTGTAAACATCAGGGAAGTGAGGAGACCATTTGCTGGATTTTGGGGGGAGGAATGTTGTCCCATTCTTCTCTAATGTAGGATTCTAGCTGCTCAACAGTCCTGGGTCTTCTTTGCTGGATTTTTTTGTTATGATGCTCCAAATGTTTTCTACTGGTAAAAGGCCTGGACGATAGGCAGGCCAGTTCAGCATCCAGACTGTTCTGCTGTGAAGCCATGCTGTTGTGATGGATTTGGTATGTGGTTTAGCATTGTCTTGGTGAAATAGTCAAGGCCTCCCTGAAAATGATGTTGTCTGGATGCGAGCATATAGTATGTTGCTTTAAACCCTCTCTCTACTTTCAGCATTGATAGTTCATTTCTAGATGTGTAAGCTGCCCACGCCATAGGCACTAACGCAACCCCATAGCATCAGAGATGCAGACTTTAGAACTGCACCAGGATTACAAGCTGGACAGTCTCTCTCCTCTTTAGTCCACAGTGTCTGTGGTTTCCTGAAAAGATTTCCAAATTTTGATTCCTCTGACCATGGAACAGTTTTCTGTGTTACCTCAGTCCATTTTGAAACGAGCTTTGGCCCAGAGACAGCTGTGTTTCTGGATCCTGTTCACATATGGCTTCTTCTTTGCAAAATCCAGCTTTAACTGTCATTTGAGGATGGCACAGACTACAGTGCTAGTGGTCAGTGATTTCCGGAAGTGTTCCTGAGCCCATGCAGTGATTTCCAGTACAGAAGCATCCCTGTTTTTAATGCAGTGGCCCCTGAGTGCTTGACGATCATGAGCATCCAATATTGACCTTCAACTCTGTCCTTTGCTCACAGAGATTTCTGCAGATTATTGGAATCTTTTGATGATGTGGACTGTAGATGGTGGAATTTGCGAACTTATTGGACTTTTACATTAAGCAACATTTTTTATTTTTTCATACCCAGTCATGTGGCTGACCTTTTGCCAATTAACCTAATTAGTTGCAAAATGCTCCTCCAGCTGTTTTTAGTACCACTGCCTTTTCCAGCTTTTGTTGCTGACTTTAAATGCAAAATGAGCTAACGTTTTCATTAAACGGTGAAATGTCTCACTTTCAACATCTGTTATGTTGTTTATGTTCTATTGTGAATTCAATATGAGTTTATGAAATTTGACAATCAATGCATTTTGTTTTTATTCACATTTTACCCAACTTTTTTGAAATTGGGTTTGAAATGGCAAATTAGAACATGATGTAAAAGCCATGTATGTATTTATGTATTTGATTGTTTTTATGATGTGTGTAGCCTGTATGGACAGCTGTTGCAAAAATTATGATGAAGACTTTCAAATCTGAATCCAGTGAAAACAACCAAGATTTTCTTGTTAACTTGGTAAGCAACAGTGAAATAATTTGTATGCTTGCATGCCAGGGACCTCCTAAGATTATTTATTTCTAACAAGACAAAGCTTTTCTCCTGGAAGGGCTCATATTTAGTTGCACCAATTCCCAGTTTTCTTCTGTTTTGGAGAAGTAACAGAGCATTGCTGTCAGACATTGTGGCAAACACTTTGAGCTGAAGGGATAAAGAAGGCAGCAGGTTCCCCTGGCTAGAGCTAGAGAGAGTAATTAGTGTAAAAAAAAAAATACTCCTAATGCAGGTTTAAAATGATCAAAATATCCACTTGAGGCTAATTTCTGCACAGGTTGTATTCATGCATGCGTAAAGCCCAAACAGGATCAGCAGAAGACCCCCTGCTGAGAAAGCTGAGTGGATAAAATGTTGGGAAAATTCCAGTGAAATTTTAAGAATCCCACAGTTTGTACTTCTTGTTCATATTTAACCATTTTGAATTTAAACACGCTTTTCTTAGCTTTATTGATATGTTTTCCTGCAGCTTTGCTGTCCGTCTCTGTGGTTGCAGCACAAAAACACATGCAGACAATCGTTTCTCTGTTGAGTCTAAGCAGAAGCAGTAGCCCCTTTTGTCTCTCTGTCTTTTTCAGAACAAGCAGCTGGAGTTTACCACCGGGAATCACGCAAAGGGAGGTACCAGCTGACATATAAAGAGGCCAAAGCTGTCTGCAAATACGAAGGAGGCTCGCTCGCCACGTATCAACAACTGGAGGCGGCCCGTCAAATAGGTCTGCAGCACCAAACACATCCACAGCAGAAGCAGAGATTTACTTTGAAAACAGTGTCATAACTCACTCTATTGGATGTTTCGAAACAGTATGATTTAGAAAAAGCTCTGTTTGGTGTATTCAGGAGAAAGATCTGGCATTTGAAGTGGGGCTGATGTGCACAGTTGAAACCCAAACCAGGGCCCAATCCCAGTCCCATTCTAAAGCCTTACACCATGTCCCAGTGTCAGACAACGTTTTGCATCATGTAGCATCGTATGCTCACTTTCCACACTAGATCTGTTCTGTGAAATAAACCTAGAATATAAAGTAATGAATTTTGTGTTCAGTAGATTATTCCTCTGTTAGAACAATGTGTCTCAACAATAAATCTTATACTGCTGGGAAGCCTGTTTATTTCCCTTTTAAATGGTGCTAGATAAGGAACATGCATTTGTGGGATGAGCAGCAGAGCTGAGTATGTGGGTTGGGCCCATGAAAAAATTTGCCAAATCTTCTCTGATGCCAAACAGCCTTTTCTGCCATTGACTCTTGTTTGGCACTGTTTTGTCGATTGGATGGTTGAAATCTGAAGAAACAAGACATACTGGCAGTTCAACAATTTATTTATTTAACAAACAGGAGTCTCAGTAGCATGTGGAAGAACCAGCCCAAATATCCTGGCACCTCCTCCTCATGCTGGTCACCAGCCTGGTCACACACTGCTGTGGAATGGCCTCCCATTCTTCCACCAGCATTATTCACAAGTCAGCCAACGTGGTTGTGTTGGTCACTCTGGCACGAACAGCTGATCCCACAAGTGTTCAATGGAGTTGAGATCAGGACTGCTGGCAGGCCATTCCAACCTCTCCACTCACAAAATCTGGAGGTAGTCTCTGATAAACCCCGCTCTGTGGGGGCGATCGTTGTCATCTTGGAGGATAGAGTTCGGTCCCAGACTGTGGAGATATGGAATTGCCAATGACAGCAAGGCTTGCTTTTCCATCTAGGGAGATGCTGCCCCACACCACGACACTGCCTCCATCAAGAGATGTTACTCTGTTGGTGCAGCAGTCAGCATATCGCTCTCTGCATCTACTCCACACTTTCACCTACGATCCAACTGCTGTAGGCAGAATCTGGACTCATCGCTGAACACAAGGTTCCTCTGCTCATAAGGTTTCTGTGCACATGTTGCAGACATCAGCACAAACAGGCCTGATGGTGAAGGGCAGTCATGGCAGCCTTGTGAGACCAAAGATTGGCTGTGTTCAGTCTGTTTCTAGATTAACTGGGCAGAGCTGTCAGCCATATCGGCTTGCAAACCTTGACTGCAAGATGACATGAAGGAGCTGGACTTGTAGTCATACTGAAACAACAAACCGAATGGGGAGGAAAGGTGAGTAGATTTTAGAATAAGAAAGCAGCAGGATGATTGGATCGGGAGTGGTCATGGCAGACCACCTTTTCTAGTTTGGGTCAGCCATATGTTTAGAAAATCAATCTCCAACCACATTATCTAGGCATGCTGCTCTGAGAATTTTGATTCAGTAATTCTGACATGTTTCTAAGCATTGTTAAACTCTAGTTTTAGCCATACTAGCTGTACTTTGACTTTTCCAACTGTCTAAAAGCATCATTAAGGTAATTTTCTGAGTAGAGAGAGGAGTGTTTATGTTTCCTCCCTCCCATGAAACCCATGAACCGTCTCCTACTATAACGTCTCTGTGTTCATATGTCTTTAAACTCGCTGGAATGCTTTTAACATTCATCAGAAGAGGTTCACATGTTCACAGGGGGAGAGGTCACTGGAAATAAGTGTGTGAAACATGTCTTTCCACTCTGTTTCATGACTCGGTGCCAAATTTAATCATCCCCAGGAGTGCAGTAAAAGCCTGTTAACACCTTCTTGGGTGGGTGGTGTCAGCACTCCCCTGGCACAGAGATCCAATACAGCCATTCGTACTGGTTTCCAAAGCTGAGTTTCCCCCACAGCACTCTACCCAGGAGGTCCAGCGTTTATCTGAGCATCTTGGCTGGGGTCTGCTGATGGTAACTCTGAGCTGAACACTAAGGCCTCTGTCTGCAGGACTGAGGAGTACAAAATAACAAACAACACTTCACCAGAGAGCTCTGATCCAGCCTGCTTTGTTAAAGAAGTGAAATGAGGTCTAAAATCAGTGTATTCTTGAATTAAGCTGACATTTTTCTGCTCTTGTTCAGGTTTCCATGTGTGTGCAGCCGGATGGTTTGACAGAGGGCGAGTTGGCTACCCAATCGTCAAACCCGGCGCCAACTGTGGTTTTGGGAAGATCGGCATCATTGACTACGGCTACAGGCTGAACAAAAGTGAGAAATGGGATGTGTACTGCTACAACCCACACTGTGAGTACAGGTTTAATGCATTCACTGTAAGCTCCTGCTTTTTCTAGATAAAAAATCTGCCCAGGTTGAAGGGGAAGTGCTGCATGTATGTAGAAAAGAAAGAGTATTTAAACTGTGACTGTGTAGTTTAATGAGTTAATGGTGACTGTCTGTGGTGAAGTCCCGGTGGGGAAGACCCAGACCCACGGGTTAAGTGTAGTCATTAAGTTGAGTCTACACAGAGTCACTCAGCACGTCATCATCACCATTGGTCTGAGTGAAACAGGGCAGAATAGAGAACTAAACCTGTGACCGCAGGGACGACAGAGAACCACAATCTCTGTCCCGCCCTGTGAGTTATCAAAGTCAGACCAAAAATAACCCAGCAGGAGGAAACACCACTGGTCTGGATAAGATTTCACTGAGGAAATGGAGTCACTGGGGAAGAGATTACTAATGTGGGGTAACTACAGTGAAAATCACCATATTCCCATAATGCAACAGAGTTACAAAGCTGATGCATTAAATTTAAGCAAACAGGATTTTCCATTCTTTGTGAATCAAAGGATATTTACACCGGTTTAGTTAAGATTATTATAAACTGTTTAAAAGCATTTGAGGTTTTAAACGATGCTTAAAAAACTCTAGCATGAATTGTTCAAATTTTTTAATTATCTGAAATTATTGATTCTTGTAGGTTAAATGTTGGGTGTGCCATCATAAATTTGTTGTGTTGCTGTCTCACACACCAGTATATAATGATAAAGGTTTATACCGCGTTCCACATTATTATGCAAATGATATTTTTCTCTGATTTTCCTAAATATTAATGCAAATGACAGTCAAAATATTTTTCAAGTCATCAGCCGTTAGAGCATAATTCAAATGTTTTTGAACAAACTTCATAATCACAAGAATTATTTTTAAAAAAATAAAAACCTCAAAATGCACTGTTCCACATTATTAAGCACAACAGCTTTTTAAAAAATTTTATAGGTTGTAAAGAACTGAAAATGGTCATTTGTTGAAATTGCAGCATCAGGGGGTCATATTTACTGAAATCAAAGCTATTTCAATCAAAAACATCTTAACAGGACAAGTCCCATGTTAACATAGGAGCCCTTCTTTGATATCACCTTCACTATTCTTGCATCCATTGAACTTGTGAGTTTTTGGAGAGTTTCTGCTAGAATTTTTTTTGCAGGATGTCAGAATATCCTCCCAGAGCTGCTGTTTTGATGTGAACTGCCTCCCACCCTCATAGATCTTTAGCTTGAGCATGCTCCAGAGGTTCTCAATAGGGTTGAGGTCAGGGGAGGATGGGGGCCACACAATGAGTTTCTCTCCTTTTATGCCCATAGCAGCCAATGACACAGAGGTATTCTTTGCAGCATGAGATGGAGCATTGTCATGCTCGAAGAAAATTTTGCTACAGAAGGCATGATTCTCTTTTTATACCACGGAAGAAAGTGGTCAGTCAGAATCTCTATATACTTTGCCGAGGTCATTTTCACACCTTCAGGGACCCTAAAGGGGCCTATCAGCTCTCTCCTCATGATTTTGGCCAAAACATGACTCTGCCCCCTCCTTGCTGACGTCACAGCCTTGTTGAGACATGGTGGCCATCCACCAACCATCCACTACTCCTCCATCTAGACCATCCAGGGTTGCACGGCACTCATCAGTCAACAAGACTGTTTGAAAATGAGTCTTCATGTATTTCTGGGTCCACTGCAACCATTTCTGCTTGTGAGCATTGGTTAGGGGTGGCTGAATAGTAGGTTTATACACGACTGCAAGCCTCTGGAGGATCCTACGCCTTGAGGTTGGTGGGACTCCAGAGGCACCAGCAGCTTCAAATACTTGTTTGCTGCTTTCTAATGGCATTTTAGCAGCTGCTCTCTTAATCTGATGTATTTGTCTGTCAGAAACCTTCCTCATTATGTCTTTATCTGCACAAACCCGTCTGTGCTCTGAATCAGCCACAAATTTCTTCACAGTACGATGATCATGCTTAATTTTTCCTGAAATATCTAATGTTTTCATTCCTTGTCCAAGGCATTACACTATTTGACACTTTTCAGCAGCAGAGAGATCCTTTTTCTTTCCCATATTGCTTGAAACCTGTGGCCTGCTTAATAATGTGGAACATGTGGGAAAGTGCATTTTGAGGTTTTTATTTAAAAAAAAAAAAAAATAGTTATCATTATGAAGTTTGTTCAAAAACATTTGAATTATGCTCTAACTGTTGATGACTTGAAAAATATTATGACTGTCATTTGCATTGATATTTAGAAAATCAGAGAAAAATGTTGTTTGCATAATAATGTGGAACGCGGTGTATATTGTATCATATTGTAATAAATGGTGTTGTGTTGTACTGTAGCATATGAGGGTGTATGGCATGCTATGCTATAGCATCCTAATGCTCATCAATCCATGCACCATCATGTAATATATTTTATCATGTTTCATAACATATATGATGATGAAGGTTTGGTAACGTAATGTAACAACATAACTTATGTTATCATATCATATCCTATATCCTATTGTACCAAATGTAAAGTAGCTTATGGTATCGTATTACAGCGAATCTACTGTAACATTACATAACTTACAGTAAACTGTCGTATTGTATCGAGTAAAAGGTAACTTAGCATAACTCTTCTATTTTCTGTTTTATCACATCATATGTATCGAATGGTATCTAATGTATCATATCTCATGTCGCATAATGTAACTTAATCATATTTTTTCTAACGAAACATACTTATCATAGTAAATATATCGCTCATATCATATCAAATGTAATGTAATGTAACTTATTGTAATGTATTGAAACTTACTAAGTGCAACGTAACTTATTGTATAGAATGTAACCAAAGAGAATTTAACTTATTCTAATCTATAGGTCATGCATCGTATGGTATGGTATCCTATTGTATTCGTAACATCCCATCTTGTACCGTATTGTCTTGTCTCGTATCATATCATACATATTGATGATATGGAATGTATTATTTCACATTTCATAATGTAATTCATTTTTTTGCATTCTATTATATCCTACAATATCAAAGTTATTGTAACTTAACCTATCATAATGTATTGAACATAACCTAACATAATCTAACTTATACTATTGAATCGAATCGTACCATACTGGATTGTCTCGAATGGTATTGAATGTATGGCATCACATGTGAAAAAATAAAAGTTCATGTATTGTATTGTAACTAAATGAATGCAATGTAGCTTATCATATAGAATGTAACAAAAATACACTTGTACTGTATGGAATGTAACATAACACAATTTACCTTGTATCCTATCCTATCGAAACATATCGTACCGTATCTTAACATTTCGTATTCTATTATATCGTATTTGAATGCAACATAACTTAATCTTCCACATAGTATTCTGTTGTATTGTTTCATGTCAGACTGTATCATGCTAATTGGTATTATGTCACATTGTATTGTACTGTATGAAGCATATTGTAGTATATGGCATCAAATCTTATCTTATTCCACTGATAGCTTCAAACAGTATTACATCTTATCCCATGTATCATCATGTAAAATATCTTATCATGTTTTGCTTGGTATTGTATCTTATCCTGTGACACTGTATCAAGCAAAGTTGGTGCAGCAAGCTCAGCAGCAGGTCACCTAACATACTAAGGATGCATCATATCATATGTTGTACCATATGGTATTGTATCGTCATATCATCTCACATTACACTGCACTGCACCATGTGGTATTGAGTGGAATTGTGTGGTACGTGTACGGGGGTCTATTGTTTCACATTGTATTGCATTGTCTTTTATCATATCACCTGTTGGACCAAGTATCTTTCACCTGTTCACTATATCTAGATCTAACTATATCTCTATGCTGTATCAGCTCTTTAACTCCATTATTCAAATGCAAACCATTGCCTGTTGGGGCACAAACTTCACCAGGATTATCACAAAGTATTCAGCTGTTAGGTTTTTGATCTAGTTGCAGGTCTTTCAGGTAAAACCAAAGTCAACTACATTTCCCCTTGAGCTCTTTTGCTGACAGAATGTTATATTAAGAAGGCCAGGAAGAAATACTGCAACGCTTTCCTTTGAGACTGAGTAAATCTTCCAAAAAACTGTTTTGTCACAGGGAATATTCCCTGAGAGCAGGGGGAAAGAGGTGAGCAGCAGGAGCTGTCTGTAGTAGATTAATCCAAGACGGTGCACTTCAGGAAAAATGAAATATAAACGTAGCCTCTGTGCTTCCATATGTGCAGGGTTGCTGAATGAGAGGGGCACACAGAGTTCACAGCTGCATTATCAGCGTTTCATACAAGAATACCGTATTTTAGACCTACTAACAGTTATGAAAACACTTGAAGCATTTTGATTTATTGCAGTTTAAGTCAGCTCAGAGACATTTTCCCTGTTTTCTCATGGTAAAACAACGACATTAAGCCTGCTAAACCCTTTGTCCTTAAGCAGCTGGTGGGACTGTTCATCTGTTCATGAGAAGCAGTTTGATTCAGGGGGTCTGCCCTTTGCGTGTGAGCTTTGAATTAATTCAGAACAGGAGACAGAAGATTTTTTGTTAAAGTTAAAGAGAATTAAACACACATGTTCAGACAATAGCATCAAAAGACTTTCTTTAAGACCACCTGAAGGAGAAAGACACTGAGTTTTCCATCTGTAGTTAAAATAAAAGCTAGCATCCATCCTTAGGACAGACTTAAAACATCCAATCAGAAGGATTTAAAGATGAGTTAGTGACCAAAGTGTAGTTTCCAAGGCTTTATTGGATTAAAGTTGTTTGGGTTTTCGAGATTTTTGTTTGCTCTTACATCATTTTGTAGTTGTAAATGTAAAAACTGCATATAGTCTGCTCATATGAGTTCTTGTGTTCTTACAGCTAAGGAGTGTGGTGGTGTGCTCACTGACCAGGAGAGGATCATTCAGTCTCCAGGTTTCCCTGAGGAGTATCAGGACGAGCAGATCTGTTACTGGCACATCAGAGTCCGCCTGGGTCAGAGGATCCGACTTCACTTCCAGGAGTTTGACGTGGAGGATGACACGGCGTGTCTGGCAGATTACCTGGAGGTCTACGACAGCTACGATGATGTGTCCGGCTTCGCTGGGAGGTGAGAGAATAGGGATCTAAACAAACAAAAACTTTACAAGGCTGAGATAATCAGTCAATGAGCTGTTATGATTAGAAGCCACTAATGTACAACCCCAGTACCAAAAAAGTTGGGGCGCTGTGTGAAATGTATATAAAACCAGAAAGCAATGATCTCTAAATCTTGTAAACCCATTTGACATTTTATTCATAACAGAACACAAACAACTTATCAGACGTTAAAGCTGAGGCATTTTACCATTTCACAAAAAATGTGCTCATTTTAAAGTTGATGGCATCTCAAAGAAGTAGGGACAGGGCCGTGCTTTAAACAGTCTATAAACGTATGGAAAGTGAGGAGACCAGTGGCTTGAGTTTTAGGAGAGGAATGTTGTACCATTCTTATCTGATGTTGGATTCTAACTGCTCAACAGCCCTGGGTCTTCTTTGCTGAATTTTTTTGTTTAGCGATGTGCACAATATTTAGACACAGTTTTTCTCAGATAGGTAACGTAATGGTCTGGATCCGTATTTCTAAGGTTACTGTTGTTTTGAGAGCGTTGACGGTAGGGTAGTTAACCAGAAGTGAATATCCACTCGTGTTTGGGGTTTTCCACAATGCTCATCGTTTATTACACATTAAACAACGACCTTGCAAAGCCCGGTTGTACGGCTACTATTTTATCATACATGAGCAAAACAGTAGGCACAAATCCTTGCATTACTTGAGTTGAGTGGTAAAAAGGAGAAGAGAAGCTCAGCTACAGGTAGGTATCCATAATGAGAGCATCACTCATACTGAAAACAAAGATAAGCAACTGCACCCTCTACTGACATTGCACAGTATGTCTTAAAGGTACATCACACAATCTCAACAGTTAGTAGGCTAAACCTCAGCCCACCTTTACTTCTGAGGGACTCTGCCTTACTTAAATCCTTCTTTTATACTCAGTCATGTTAATGACCTTTTGTCAGTTAACCTAACTAATTGCAAATGCTCCTGTGGCTGTTTCTGATTAGTACCACTTACTTTTCCAGCCTTTTGTTGCCCTGTCCCAACTTTTTTGAGACATGTTGCTGCCATTAAATTCAAAATGAACTAATATTTTAATGAAATTGGAAAATTTCTCAGCTTCAACATCTGATGTTCTATGGTGAATGAAATATTATGTGATTGAAAATCACCGACTTCTGTTTCATTTACATTTTACACAGTGTTCCAATTATTTCGGAAATGAGTTTGTACTTCAAACATAAATCATAAGCATATAACAGTTTCTTTATAAATTAATAACTTGTTACTAAGGAAGTTGTATTATTATGACAGTCTCAGGTTTTAAAACTTCCTTATGAATTCAGTTAAAATCAATCAACATCAATCCTTTTTTGTTACACAGCAACTAGAAGTTCTAGAAAGCTATTATTGGGGAAAAGTTAAACAAAATTACAGGTAAACTCCTGCTCACTGACTTAAATGTATTACAAATTGGCAACATTTTGGTACAGGCAGTAACCTTTCTTAGGTTTGTTAGTATTTTTCAATGTTGCCTATCCTTAAAATAACAGAGATTGTATAATTTTAAGGCATCCCTGATATTGAGAAATGTTGGAAACTGTGACAACCTTATGACAGAGAATGAAAAAAAAAACACTAATCTGATCATTATGATTCATCATTTTCTTCTTTTTTGACTGGTTCTTTCAAATCATATGGCTGATTAAAGTTTTAAAAATACAATATCTAATAGGAATGTCACAGTGCATTACAATACTGTTGAAGGTAAGGTCGATCATGGATTTGACTAAAACAAAGATTGCATTACTTTTCTGGTATCGACTAGCAGAGGGTGCAAACTGCTTTTAGCAAGTCTGGTTAGAGGTTGACATATTTTCATGCACCACCTTAAAATAATCAGACAAAGAATACAGCATGTAACTTATAGTTATCGCATTAAATAAGGACAAGGGAACTTTTAGAATTGTATTGTAAGAGATTTGAAACAGGAAATCTATTTTTAAATTAAAGTAATACACTTAAAAAGTAAAAATCTGATCAAATTCAGATATCATGAACCCTACTGTGATACAAATTGGGAGTTTAGTGTATTACTAGTTTTTGTTAGTAATAAACTAAAGCCTAAACCTAACCAAATCTGACTTGTGTTTAGGGTTCATCATTTTAAAACTGACACCTAAATTCCAGATATTATAGTATAATTGAAAAATAAATTCTGGTATACTAATCTATCTATCACTGGTTATTCAAAATGTTGCATGTTGGACTTACCTTAAGTGACAAAGACACTTATATAATAACTGGGATTTACCTGATAGAAACTGCATGATTATTTAATAATAACACAGATTTTTACTATGTTGTTTCTAGATTCTGTGGTGAGGATTTACCAGACGATATCATCAGTACAGGTAACACTTCCAGATAATTCTTTCTGTGCAAAATGTGTCTGATTTTTCTTTATTTTGGCTCCAGCACTTTGGAAAACATATACATCTCTCATCTGTGTCTTTATTGTTGTTTTTCCCAGGAAACGTGATGACATTGAAGTTCCTCTCTGATGCTTCAGTCACAGCTGGAGGTTTCCGGTTACAGTATACTGCCTCTAATGCATCGCTGTTTACACACAATAACACTCATTATTTACACTGACCAGTGGTTCAATACACTGATGAAATGTCATTGGTTACCACCTGTACTGTAAAAATAAATCTCTATAAATTAGGACTAAAAAAGAAACTTCTGTCTTATTTTAAGTTGCTGATGTTTCCAGGAAAATAAACACATTTGTCTTCACCTACCATGAGTTTTCTGATATTTACAGTATTTGACCGATATTTTTTTCATCCACAATCACATCACTATAGGCGATATCATATCAATCCATGGTTTCAATCTTTTAGTTCAAATAGAGTAATATGACTGGTTGAGAGCATTTTTTAGTGCCAAGACTTCATTGTGGATCACTCTGCCTCAGCCATGGTGCTCTGGATCCAGTAAAGGCCCTCTTGAACCAAAAGAACCGGACTCTTTTAGTTTCAGGAACTTCCACGGAACTAAATGGTTTCTGTGGTCCCCTGTTGTCTGTGTTTCCATTGCATTACAAAGTTCAAGACTGAAGATGCAAATCAAGCAACCTGATACAACAAGGCTTCAGGAGGACAAATTGATATTTTAAACTTATATCAGGTCATTTACTGGGATTTAATATTGAACAGACTAAATGTAATTTTCAAAAACCCTTTTTGTTGATTTTTTTAAAATTTTGATTTGTTTGTTGTGATTTACACCTTCTTTTATTTCTCTTTATAGCTCAGGCAGGCCACAAACACTGTCAAACACTGCAATAAAACTGAGCTCAGCTACTCTTCTTCACAAGCCGTCATCAGCTGATGGCTGATTCATTTCTAAGCAAGCCATTAGCTTGTGCTGCCTTTTTAAACTGCTCTAGCCTGCTACTTTTTGCTTCTCCAACTTTTTCCAACCCTCCTCCACCCCAGCTCCTCATTTATTCAGCATCTGACTTAATCAGTGTCATTCTGTTGTCACTGATCCCTGCTCTGCTCTGGGTATTTGCTGCTTCCCTCCCTGCCTCAGTCTTTCCTTGTAGTCACAGGAAAGGCTGTGACTGTGTTTCCAACAAAACAGCAGTGCTCATGAACAAATAAGATGTGGCACAAAAATACAATCCTTTGCATAAGTTTAAGGCATGTACTGTTGGGTGCTAAGGATTCTCTTCACCCCCAGCAATATGCCCAGAGACCACCAGAAGTCCACAGCACAACCATAGGCTCATGGCAACCCTACCACCAGTCGGGATGGTACCCTTGGCCATGCTTAATTGCCATATCAACTGTTTACACCACCAAAAAGGTGTGGGCTTTGTTATTTTCTCAACAGATTATTTCCACATCTCTGGTAAGGGCATCCAGAGCTGGACTGGGGTTTAGTCAGTCCTCTTTCCCACCCAATGGTGACGCCTTACTTCAGCCTTATTTTAGTCCAAACATGTCTAAAAGTTCTGCACAGCCCTGTATGTATCATCATTTTGTCAACAACTCACAGAACTTTCATGTTTTTGTTTCATAAACAGGAGGTTTTATTACAAATGCTTGGCTTTCAGATACATAAACATTACTCAGAAAGTACAGTTAATGGGCCATTATAATTTATTTTGTTTTAATGAGGCATCTGCAAAGACACTTAAATTTTCTTTTCTAATATTTATCCCTGTACATGTACTTTTTGGACCCAGCGAAAATTTTCCAAGTAGCATTAATGTCTCTGAAGACACTGATAAATGTTTTTAGTGTCACCAGTTAATCCAACACTAGTTAACCCATGGCACCAACTGTACACATCAGACAAAATAAAACTTCTAGCTGGGCTTTGTTACTTCTGAGACTAACAAGAATAACATGTAACATGTTTTTTGTTGTTGTTGTTTTGTTTTGTTTTTTTTTTAGTCATGGAATGGGTTTGAAGGGACGAGAGTACTGAGACAACACACGGAGACAACAATACTGCTCACACTCACACCTATGGGATTTAGAGTCACCAGTTAACCTAACGAGTATCTAGAAAGGCACTATCAATGCTGAAAAGTAGATAAAGTTTAGAACAACATATGCTCCCTTCTAGACAATGTCTCTTTCAAGAAAGGCCTTGACTATCTCAGCAAGATAATGCTAAACCACATACCACAGCCATCACAACAGCATGGCCTCACAGTAGAAGAGTCCAGGTGCTGAACTGGCCAGTCTGCAGCCAAGAACTTTCACCAACAGACAACATGGTGCATCATAAAGGAAAAATCTGGCAAAAAGGACCTAGATGTTAAGCAGAATGACTCCTACATCAGACAAGAATGGGACAACATTACTCTCCCCAAGCTCCAGCAATTGATCTCCTCACTTTCCAGACGTTTACAGACTGTTGTTGAAAGAAGAGGAGATGGTAATCATGACCCCGTCCCTTTCTTGATTTGTTGCTGCCTTCAAATTCAAAGTGAGCTAATATTTTGCATGAAAAGGTAAATGTCTCGGTTTCAACATCTGATATGCTGTTTATGTTCAATTGTGAATAAAATATGGGTTTATGAGATTTGACAATCATTGCATTCTGTCTTATTTACATTTTACATGGTGCCCCAAGATTTTTGGAATTGGGGTTGTACTTCAGTGCAGTAGTCCTGTGCTTTTTTCACCTTAAGTCTACATAACCATAAATTTTCAATAATTCCCCATATTTTTATCCAATCTTTACTTTTTACCCTGAAAGTTAATTTTTTAAACAATGTTTTAAAAGCAACAACGAACTGAGTTTTAAGGCTAGAATGACAAAATGATATAAATTACGCCAAAGTGTCTGCTTTACATATGATTAGGGTTAATCTATGATACTTTACACGCAACGCAAACACGGTATTATCTGAATTCTGTCTTATTTTCTGGTATTTACTTTAAACATTCTTTCCATAACATTCTTTCATTATCGCCACCTACTGGGCTAAAGCAGCTTCGCAGCGCTGTGCGTGTGCTTTTGCCTTATTAGGTAAAGAAGGCGGGACTGAGGGGGGATGACGCAAGGGGTCAAAGGTAATTTTGTACGTCTGCGTGGTAGTTTGGCGCCAGCGATTTCGCGGGGTAACAGCTGCACGAGAGAGGAGGGCAGCGAGATTATATAGACAGAAACAGCTGAAATAGAGAGTTATAAACCCTCCCAGTAACTCTGAGGGTTAATGTTGGCTTTCATGGTGTTTTATTCTCACTCCCGCTTCTGCTCCTGTTCGTCTAAACTCCGAGGTGAGCCGTCTATGTGTCACACAGACCACCATCGATAACACTCAGTAAATACTGACTGTTACTGATGCTTCTCTGCTTCTAGGTGAGCGGAAACAAAAGGTTATATAGTAGACAGGTGAGAAAGTTCAGGTGAAGCTGCGTCACCCACAATACTGGCCTTATTTAAGTCCGATTTAGTGTGCTTATAACTTTGCTAACTCGCTAATAGACTGGCCATGCAGCCTGCTAGCCATGCTAAGTTGTTAAAGCTAGTTAGCAGGCTGTTTTGCTATTTCCCTGCATGTTTCACCGCTGTCTAAAAAGATGCATTTGATATTTAAGACCATTAGATATTCAGGAACATGATTTAAATATAAATATGTTAGCTTGTTTTAATTAAATCGGGATCCTGGGACTTGTGTGGGTTCAGGAGTTTGCTTCACGGATGCTGTTGGCCTCTGGTAGCATCCAACTCGCAGTGATTAGACATTTTTGCATCGAGAGACAGATTGCGAAGTTAGCTGGTGCTGCAGCCCATTTAAACCCTTTAATGATAGCCTATTCTATCATTTGTCATTACAGATCAGGATAAGTGGAGGGTGGTAGCAGCTTTACATAAAGCTCACTGAGGTATGTCCATGCATCTGTCTCTCTCTTCCTGTTTTACTCCTCTCTCTGAGCTCAACTAAAACGTTTTAATGCTATCATTCTGACAACAGCAATTTAAAGGAAACTATAGGCCTATTCTGAATTTACGTGAATACTGTGAAGCAGAGTTGTTAGTAAATGAACAATATCAATACCTGTGTCTGTCCCACAGCATTAAAAACAGTCTCGCTGATTACACAGGTTGATCTCTACATGACAATATCATGAAAATCAAAGCATTTTAGTTGTTTGAAAAGACAACTGTAGAGTTTTTTTTCTTGTTAATACATCAACAATGTTAATCCCATTCTAAGAGTCAACAAAGAGCTTCTTTCAATAGTTTTTGTTTAATTTCCCATTTATGAAATTGCAGGACAGCTATTGTGCATGGTTGATGTCGTCATTCTGATATATTTTATTTATTGGAGTTCAGCTTAAGAAGTTGAGTATTAATGCGGCATACATGAAAATGTATATGTACAGCTAATACATCAGCCCTGCATTTTGGCAGTTTAAATCACAGCTTTAAATGTCTGCTAAATATACAGCTGTACCATGGGGTATAGGTGGGTGTTACACAGTCAAGACGGTCCACTGTTAGCCCAAAATGTAAAACATCCATAGACTGTCTGCCTCTTAGCTCTGCTTGACTCAGCCTGTTTTTTACAACAATAAAGGTGTTCACATTGGTATCAGCGAAAATGAGTTTGGAAGAATAGGCATATCAGATATTGACAAAAATACTGTATCATTTTAAAGCATGCAGTATCAAATAGTAAGCATTGAAAACCTTAGTTTAGGTTTATATTTACTTTATTTAAAAACTAAGTGCCATGTACTATAATTGAAACCGTGTAATTACGCATTTTTAGCAAAAAGGACCATAAGTTTTCCCCCCCTTGGCAGGTTAAATGGCAACGACAATAAATTTTCTGGTTCAGTTGAATAGATTGTAACTTTATCTCTTGATTTTTAAATCATTATCATATGCCAGTGTCTCTGAAAAGATGACTGTGGAGGATGCTCAGAAGGCCTAGACCAGTTTTGAGCGGACTGAGGGTTACACAGGCAAAAGTAAATTGACTGGGCACTAGAGCTGCACAGTTAATTGGATATTATTCACTGTTTTAACCTACCTACAAATAAAGAAACACAATTGTAGACGATTATTTAAATCATGCTCCACCCATAGAAAACTCCTCAGGTCATCCATGAAAAAAAACAAATAACACTACCCTCCTTAAATCTTGTCTGGTTAGAAATCACATTTTGTGAATATTCCCTTACATTGATGTATTTGCACACAACTTTAATCCACTCAACTGAAACAACACAACTCAGCGTCTGAACATCTTCAACCAGAAATTAGCCATAGACTTGAACCGATGTCAGTAGCAGATGCTAATCTGTTGTGTTTATTAATTGTGCTGGCATCAAGAGCACCTAATAGCTTATCCAGAGAAGAGATTGATTATTAGCCAGAAGATTCAGAGTGTTTGACAAACTCTGATCTGGCTTCCTGGTTAGAAGGTCAGGCATTGTTGGCATTATGGGCGTATTATACTTTAGGAATGAAAAAAAACATTAACATAGTCCATAAGCTGTATTTTCATTTTATTGATCAGTATTGGCATCGGCCCTGATTTTTACAATTGGTGCATTTCTGCCTTGTCTAGGTGAGTCAGTCGACTTAAAATTGACTTGGTACAGTGGTCCTATTTTAGTCAAAATAATAAAGAGGTATTTCAGCATTTCAAATGCATTAACAAAACTTGGATGGGCCATCCATGCATGGGAGGAATATCCACTAGTAGATCCCTCCTGTAAATGCACCTGATCAAAGTACGATGGCTTGTTAAAAATTATCCCCTTGTTTCTGCATGTTTCTCAGCTCCTTGCTGTCAGTATAATCCTTTACTTGTGCACTCTTGAAATGCCAACTCTGCTTTCAGTAAGACTAAAACAATAAACTCGTTTCATTATGTCATGTAAACAAATAACTTCCTAAAATTGTATTTTTTGTGCACATTTAAGTAAAAGATACTTTGTCAGTTAAAGACAACATTATGATGTCTCCCAATCAGTGGGTTTTCAGATGTATCAATAGTACTTCATTGATTCTCTTTATTGCAGCGTGTTGTCTGCTTCCTTTGTCTCACTGTCTGTATCTCTCTCTGAAGGTCTTTGGGAGGAATAATGATGGCGACGGCAGGGCCTCCAAGCAGCTCCAGCCTCCTCCCCCTGCTGGAGTCTTTGGAGGACAACGCTGCTGGACAGTCAGAGCAGACAGATGCCTACCTCACTATCGCAAAGTACATTACACATGCTAGTCCTTGAAATTCCTCTAGATATGCTGCTCTAATTACAAATAACAGAGAATAATATCCTCTTTCTTCTCCAGCCGGCTCAGTGGAGAAGAAGGCCGACAGTTTCTCCCTGCAGTTGAAAAGCACTTTTCTCGTTTGGGTAAAGCTATGCTGGTGAGTCTTCATGATGACGCTCCTTACAGATAAATCTGAAGGAATCTAATAAAATAAATTCTCTATTTATGAGGCCTAATTCTGTTCTTGTGACATTTCTTTCAGGCTCACATGACCAGTCCCAATGCAGAGCTGAGTCAAGCTGCGCTGCAGGCGTTGGGGTTTTGTGTTTACCACTCACATGTTGTCTCTGGAGTTCCTGGTACATTAATTTAGCATGTTTCATGTTAAATTTAGACATGACCTGGTGGGAGTATAACCTGAGCTTCCCCTTATTTTTTCACAGAAACTCTTGCAGCAGAAATCCTCTCAGCACTTTGCTCTTTGGTGGTGACATCAACAGATAAAAACACATGCACCAGAGCATTATGGGTCATCTCCAAACAGAGCTTTCCCCCAGATGTGGTGGCTAAAAAAGTGAGCTTTAGCACTAATTATGTGAAGATATTTACTACTAAAGAGGAGACAGCAGTGATGGGCATTTATCCATGTTTCTGTATTCATTCAGGTGCCATTGATACTGGGAACACTGGAGAGCGTGTGGAGCAGAGAGGACGTCCAGTCTGTTGTGATGGAGCATGAGGCCTTAAATGTCGTCATCAGGTAACAGAATAATGAGCTCTTTTGTGCTTCATTTGATTTGTATACAGTGCTTAACAAATTTATTAGACCACCTGTCTCAGAGACATCCAGCATCATGAACTGCTTTAATGTGGACTCTTTCATTTTCAGTGAGCTCTCCATGTTTTACCATTTTGAACAGGAATGAGGAATTTCAAGCTGAATTAACCTTTTTATACCCAAATTTGAGCTGGTTCACTGGGCTTCTCTGAGAGGTCAGAAATTAATCAAGCATAACATTCAACCACTAAAACAAATCTTTACCTGTTCAGGAATGCAAGTAAAGAACTATAATTTGACATATTAATCAAGAAATGATAATGTGCTTTACTGTTTTTTCAATTTTTTTGTAAATCAGTAAATTTGAAAATTCAAGGATAACAATAGTAATTATATTTTAGCATTAAAAATATCATTTGGGTTAAAGAGCTTCTACATATTGGTGTATTAACCATTGCAGAAACAAAAAAATGATTTTGGTTTTACCAATTTTTTACCAGTGCTGTAAATTTAGGGCAGCTGTGTCATAAACTTTACTTTGGGTGGTGGTCTAATAAATTTGTTAAGCCTTTATGTGTAGAACATACGTTAATACTCTGCAGGAGTGTGGTGAATGCATGCAAATCAAGACCAGTGTCTATGCAAAGTTTCTTCTTATCAGATTTCTCGACATTGAAGTAAGCTAGCAAATAGGGAAGCAAATGATTTTCTGGCTGAATAGTTACATTCATATTTCTAATCAGTTCAGGCTCACAACCAGGTTAGGTTCCCAAGAGCACAGTGGCCTCCATAATTCTCAAATGGAAGAAGGTTGGAACAACCATGACTCTTCCAAGAGGTCCTGTGTGGAGATGGGACAAAGCCAAGTTGGCTTTCATGTGTTTTGCACCAAGTGGGAGTCTTCTGTCTAGTGGGGGGTTGCAATGACATATTTATGTAGTCATAGTTAACAGCTTTTCCTGTTGAGCATTTAACTTCTTCAGTCTAAAATGATGGAGCTGACTAGCCATTTTTGATCATATCACAACCCCTGTTGGTGTGTTTCAGGATGTTGGAGCAGGTGCCGGCTCAGATGGGTGACGGAGCGGTTCGATGGGCAAAGCTCATCATCCCGCTGGTTGTCCACTCTGCCTCAAAGGTGCGTCTACGAGCTGCAGCAGCCATGGAGATGGGCCTGCCTCTTCTGCTGCAGAAACAGGCGGAGGTGGCTGCTATCATTGAACCCATGATGTCCTCAGTGAGTTTCTCTGTGGCTGTTTAATTGCTCTACTTTTAATTTATTCTAATTATTAGGGGTGAGTATTGGCAAGAATCTGGCAATACGATACCTATTGCGATACAGGGGTGTTGATATTGATATTTTGCGATATTTTTGTAGTTTAACCATTACATACTAACACACACACATATATACATACATACACATATAATATTTATTTATTTATTTATAGCCAAAAGTATTTGCTCACCTGCCTTGATTCGCATGTGAAGTTAAGTGACATCCCATTCTTAATCCATAGGGTTTAATTTAGTATGACATCAGTCCACCCTTTGCAGCTATAACAGCTTAAACTCTTCTGGGAAGGCTTTCCACAAGGTTAAGGAGTGTGTTTATGGGAATTTTTGACCATTCTTCTAAAAGCACATTTCCCGTCCAACAAACTGATGTTGGACGGGAAGGCCTGGCTCTCAGTCTCCACTTTAATTCATCCCAAAGGTGTTCTCTTGGGTTTAGGTCAGGACTCTGCAGGCCAGTCAAGTCCATCCACACCAGACTCTCTCACCCATGTCTTTACGGACCTTGCTTTGTGGAAGGGGCCATCCCCGAACTGTTCCCACAAATTTGGGAGCGTGGAATTGTCCAAAATCTCTTGGTATGCTGAAGCATTCAGAGGTCCTTTCACTGGAGCTAAGGGGCCAAGCCCAGCTCCTGAAAAACAACCCCACACCATAACCCCCCCTCCACCAAACTTTGCACTCGGCACAATGCAGTCAGACAAGTACCATTCTCCTGGAAACCGCCAAACCCAGACTCATCTATCAGATTGCCAGATGGAGAAGTGTGATTGACCTTCCAGAGAACAGTACTCCACTGCTCTAGAGTCCAGCGGCAGGTGCTTTACACCACTGCATCCGAGGCTTTGCATTGGTGATGTATTGCTTGGATGCAGCTGCTCGGCCATGGAAACCCATTCCATGAAGCTCTCTATGCACTGTTTTTGAGCTAAGCTGAATGCCACATGAAGTTTGGAGGTCTGCAGCTATTGACTCTGCAGAAAGTTGGAGACCTCTGCGCACGATGTGCCTCAGCATCCGCTGACCCAGCTCTATCATTTTACGTGGCCTACCGTTTAGTTGCTGTCATTCCCAATCACTTCCACTTTGTTATAATACCAGTTGACTGTGTAATATTGAGGAGTGAGGAAATTTCACAACTGGACTTGTTGCACAGGTGGCATCCTATCACAGTACCACGCTGGAATTCACTGAGCTCCTGAGAGCAACCCATTCTTTCACAAATGTTTGTAGAAACGTATACAGTGCTTAACAAATTTATTAGACCACCTGTCATATTTGTCTCAGAGACCATCCAGCATCATGAAGTGCTTTAATGTGGACTCTTTAATTTTCAGTGAGCTCTCCACGTTTTACCATTTTGAACAGGAATGAGGAATTTCAAACTGAAGTCACCTTTTTATACCCAAATTTTGAGCCGGCTCACTGGGCTTCTCTGAGAAGTCAGAAATTAATCAAGCATAACATTCAACCACTAAAACTCATTTGTTCTGCTCAGGAATGCAAGCAAATAACTATAATTTGACATTTTAATAAATCAAGAAAAAATAATGTGCTTTACTATTTTATAGTTGTAATGAATTAAAATGCTCTCAGGATTTCTAAAAGACAAGTGGAAAAATAAATCAGTATAGAGTAAATGTACTAAAATCTTTTATATTTCATGGTACAACAGCTTATATGTCTCAACATAATGACAAGGTGCTTGTGGAGGAAGACATCCTCATGTCCAGCTTTAAGGACTGATGGACTGTGTTGTGAGGAGGGCGTGACGTGACGGGCCAGTGGTTTTTTTTTTTTAAATTGTATTATGGAAGCCGTCATTCTTAACAGCACTACGATGGCACAGGTCCTTAAAAAAAACAAAAGGTAATTATAGTGGCATGAGTAAAAATCAGTGGTAGCTTCAGCAGGCTTCTTTCCATGTTAGTTGTTAGCTGTTAAGCTATCGCTATGATGTCTAGCTTCAAGTTTGTCATGTTGTCCAAGTATTTTACTCTCTGCATATCTTACAAATGACTTGACTCCTTTGTAAGTCGGTATTGTCTTTAATATTTTGGAAGCCAAAACAAGTCCACATATCCGCTACGATTGCAGCACAAACTGCACTGCTGGGTAGGCATGAGCAAGCGGTTTGCTCAGACTGGTCTGAGCAAGTCTTGCATGATCTCGTTATCTAAGCAGAGGAGAAGAGGGAAGAGTCAACTGCTTGCTGCCAGCTGGTGATGCCTGCCGCCAACTACCGGCCAGGGGGTGAAATTACACCACAAACTACCGCACCAACAAAGTATATTATTACTTAGAAAATATAGATACTGCATTTTAAAATATAATAACAGTATTGCACTGCAAAATATCGTGATATATTGGTGTATTGATATTTCCTTACACCCCTACTAATTATTTTAGCTTGTGTCTGGGATGTTTATCAATGTAGTTAACAGATGTCTGCAGTGGAGGACTTCAAATATTTACCCCCAGATAAAAAATGGGCAGATATGATATCATTGAATATTGATGAAGATTAAATATTTGATTTTTTTTAAATGTTTGCAAACAAAAGTTGGCTGCTCTTGTTGCAGCACTTTCAAACTAAAAGAAAAACAAAGCAAAGCAGTAATATTTCCTTTGCTCTCATGCTTTTATCTCCTCAGAAACTGATCCCAGAGCTGCAGAAACTTTTTATGTCTAAGAATGAAACAAACGTCCTGAAGCTCTGGCCCTTATTTGTTAAACTGCTCGGAAAGGTAAGTCTATCTTTAGATCCTTCTATGAAGAGCAGCAAGATTTTTCTTCATAAATCAGAAATCAAAAGGAAAAGACACTTATGACTGAAGCATTCTGATTGAAGTGGTTGACTGAGTTCAAAAGACAGTACTTCCTAGCATGAGGGACTGATAGCTATATATATTCATCACATGTCTGACCATGTGGCTTTCAAAGCCTTCAATGATTCTTGGTTTGAAGTTTCTGTCAATTTTACAGACTTGTTTTTAGTTTATTTGAGCCCTCTTTCTATGTGCATGAGTTATAGAGACGTATTGTGTTTATCGATAATCTCTTTCTGTGGAATATTTATCATTGTATGAAAAGCCCTGTCTAAAAGTCTGAAAACTTGTATTTCCTGTACAGCTGCTGCACAGAGGAGGCCCCTTCATCAACTCTCTGCTCCATCTGGAGGAGCTCGGTTTCCGCAGCTCTTCTCTCCCCATCAAAAAAATTGCCTTCATCGCCTGGAAGAGCCTCATCGATAACTTTGCCCTGAATCCAGGTCAGCCACAGGCTCTTTGGCCTCAATCTTTTGTCTCTTCTTATTTTTTAATCTCTTGAGTTTTAACCCCAGTGTCTCTTTAAAGACATCCTGTGCAGCAGCAAACGTATGAAGCTCCTCATGCAGCCCCTCGCCTCCATCAACGTCAGGACGGAGGCACTGCTGCTAACCAAGGTGGAGGTGTGGTGGTACCTGGTGGTCCAGCTTGGAACCAACTTATCGTCTAACTTTGATCAGGTAATATCAGCGATACCCCTCTGTTTCAATCATTTTTACAACAGCAGAGTGGTCTCACTCTCAGCCTCTTTATTTTTTCCTGTTTGCAGAGCCAGGGAAGTTAACATATAGTTTCAGGTCTCTTGCACAATGGGCAACGGAATAGTAAACTATGGAGATTTCTTGAATAGTAAAAACAGTGCATAGGATCAAAACCACATGCCAAAAAGTTAAGAGTTTAAAGCACAGAAAAAAAAAAAAAAAAAAAAACGTAACCGTTAAACAGGCAGAAAACATGAATGCAGTGTTTCTATTTGGTTTGCCCTTAAGGATGGTGGCCTATAATGACTGTAATGTCAATAAAAGATATGATTAGTGGGGACATCTAAGGCTAATAAGTTATGATATTTTGTGTGCACACAAACCTCAAGCCATCCCTGCATAAGTCAGGGTCCCAGTTGAGCACACCAGTCACAAAGTTATCAGCCCCTGTTGTTGGGAGATACAGTTAACAAGAAAGACAGGAACTCAACTTTCACTTCAGTAGAAGTCAGACAACTTCTTGTGGTTGTATGGTTATCTTTCCTTCATGGATGAGAAAAAGACTAAACGGTACCCTGCACCGCTTTCTCTTTAAATTATAAACGGTCTTTGGCTTTGAAATGTCTCTTTTTCCATCTATAAATCATGCAGAGAGCCTGTTTGTGATGCACTGTAATGCAGAGTACACTGTTGTTAATGAGCAGTATTTGTCTCAGGTTTCTGTCCCTCTTCTTCAATGCACTATCGGATCAGACTCCACATCAGTCCCAGGAACACCTTCAAGAGCAGCCAGTCAAAACGGTTCAGTGACGCCTGCAACACCTAAATCTGGTACCTAAACACATCTGAAACTTTTAAACTACCACCACCAGCCTACAGAGATGGCAAAACACTGATGGAGGTTTAATTTTTATTTTTAAAGCAGGCACTCCAGGCTTCAACAGTCCAGCCAATTCGTCTCGGATGAGCCTGAACTCCAGCGTGCAGGTCCAGACCACCTTTCCGTCCATCCAGCTGCTTGGCCTGGAGATGCTGCTGCACTATTTCCTCGGGCCGGAAGTTATTGCCACAGCGGCAAAAAATAAAATAATCCTGAGCCTTGGTGAGCGCCAGGAGACAAGACATGACATGAAAAAGACACTGGGACAGTAGATGACAGTTTTTAGTGCTACGTGTTCCTGGACATATTCAAAGTAACAATGGATGAGTGGTGAAGAAGGTACTGGAGAACATAAGAGAGAATGAAGGTTTTTGTTTTTTTTTTTTTTTCTTTTAATTTCAGAGCCGTTGAACCATCCTTTCCTCTCTGGAGCGTCTTCTTTCACCAAACACGCTGCTGTGCTCATATCAAACATCAGAGATGGATTCATCAACATCGGCAAAGAAGCTCCAGGTAAAAATCTCTGCTTTAAATTCACCCCTGATTGTTTTTCCAATCCTGTAAATGGGTTTCCCTCCCTGGTAGAAGTCTGTTTTCTCTGCATTTAAATGAAACATCCTCCATAACTCCACCTGCTAGTGTTTGGCACAACATCAATAAATGTGACAAGAGCTGAATTACTCCGGTTTACAGCTGCAGATTAACTGTAGGGAGGCTCTCACTCAGAGTTAGTATTTATGTTTATTGACTGGAAACACTGGTGGATTTACTTGCAAGAAAAATATGTTTTAGAGGAGATTTATTGGTAGAAAGCATCTGGGTCAGACTTAGTCAGGCTGTAGTTAAGCATGCAAACCAATGGTGAGGGTATTTCATTTGAAAATACCAGGATAAGCGATAATTATTCATGGATGAAAGGTAAATATCAGAACTACATTCGCTTGGCCTCATTAAAGACTGTTCTATCACTCCCCACATTAACAAAGTTTTTGAAGGCTTAAATTCTTTGATTTTGTTCGAGCTAAAACAACCAAACCTCCTGGGTCTAGGTTTTATGTTCACATAGACTTTTGTCTCCTCTTCTCCTTCTCCAGATGCTCTGTTGGCCATCATATGGACAAATCTCGTCCGATTTGTTAACTTCACCATTGAGTCAAGTAAGTGCTTAAGTGGCAAGTTAGCTCTCAAATGCAAACACTAATTGGTTTCAATTTCAGTCACAAAGCAAGAACAGTACAGCTTTTCTGCTTTATTAGCAGATTAGAGCACAATAGTTTTTGTCAGAGCTGTTAAAGTTTATGACAAACTTGAAATATTTGCTTTTCAAAAAGCAAATCATCTCAAAAAGGCTGCTTGAGAATGAAAATATTTTGTCTGCATTTGTTGCTTTTGTATGATGGTAAACTTCTGCAACCAAACCTGTTTCTACTCTTCCTTTCATAGCTGGAGGTTTAAAATCAATCATAGCTAATCTTTTCACTTTTATAATCGTAAGAAAACATAAGTTCTGATGAATGATTTTCCCATTACTTAAACAGTGATTGTGGCTGCTGCTCAGCACGGTGGGCTCCTAAAGTTCTGGTCCTCACCTCGCAGCTCCACAAACAGCACTCTGATTGGGTCTGGGATCTGTCATTTAAGAGGAGGACTGATGAGACTTTGTCCTCATCTTCTGCTCGGCCCATTCCCACTGTCATCAGTTTAAGTCTGAGTGTTTGGACCCTCGAGGTCCAGACGGCTGTGTTGAGAGAAAACACTGAGGGGCCCGTCCCCGATGATGACCTCTCTCCTCTTAAATCAGACTCATGTTTAGGGTTTTATGATTGCTTTCCTACACTGATTATACTTGAAATTAATCTCTTTGCTGGTTGACTGTAGGCAGTAAGAAGGATCGACAGGGCTGTGAAGTTTTCACTCTGATGCTTCAGGCTCTGCAGAGCATTGTCACCTCAGAGGCTCTACCTGCAGAAAAAGTCCTGGTAAGACTGACAGCAATGGCCTGCTAAAGTCTTAAACATGTTTACAATACTTCATGTGCATAAAATAGGTTAGGAATCCCAAAGACAAAATATAACTGTCCAGAATTTTGTTATATAAATAAAAATTAAAGCCTTTGCTGGTTAAAAAAAAAAAAGAGTTTTATGGACAAAACACTCATCATGCTGTATTAATAAGCTTTGCATTTGTAGAAAAAACAGGGAAAGTTTTAACACATTTAGCTGAAATTCCATGAAACACTGTTGAATGTCAGCTATATTAGATGGTGTTTTAGCTGTGGTTTGCTATAACAGTGACTCTTGGCCTTCTTTAACACCTTCCTTATTCTGTGATGGGACTCTAGTTAAGTCTTTGAAGTCTTTTAGTTTTTCCTGTCATGAGTTTTTAGTTGAAGTCTATCTTCCTGCTCCATCTCAGTGTAAAATCTTTCCTCAGATTCTGTTTGAAGCAACAGTGAAAGGTCTTCCTCAGAGAGTCCTCGGCTCGGCCTCCTATCAAGTGGGGAAGATGGATGTGCTGAATGTAAGATATTGTTATGGCTTGACTCTTTTTTTTGTTTGTTTTTTTTAAGATTCAGTATTTTTAATAAAAAGTGTGTTGTCCTTCCTTCCTCAGGGAACACCGGCTCTGTTTCTGATTCTGCTCCTCTACAACAGCAGCATGCTGCCGGCTTACATTGAGGATGAGAGGTAGGTCTGAAGACTCTTAATTTACATGAGGTGGACATCAGTCCTCACATCTGTCCAACACCCTGTTTTTATTCTGCTTTGGCGATGCATTTTGGTCATTCAGATACCAAGTGTCTACACTTTAGTGGAGGTGTAACGATTCATTGATGTATAGCGATACATTGATTGGTTGATCAATAAAAGTCAAAACATCAATCTAAATTGATGCTCCAAGCTACGCTTTTATTTTGAAATTACCCTAGCATGCCTGTTGACAATTTCTGCCTCAGGAAAGCTGCAAGCTAGCCCACCAGTGGCAGCAGCTTAAAGTTTTGCAGCTGAGGGCATCTTTGTGATCTTTCATAACTTCGAGTTAGTTATTGTTTTCTGTCAGGAGAGCTGCTGCTCCTGGTGTGTGGGCAATACTGATCTCGTGAGATGACTTTCACCTTAACAAGACATCTGGTGATGTTTTGATCTCGCGAGAGCTCATCACACCCCTAGTACCTACATATCATTACATTTCTAGTTTGTCAACTTTTCTGCAGGTTTTTCCACTGCCTCCAGACTCTGGTTGGCTGCGGTCTGTCCGGTCACACGTCCCCACTGGCGTTTGGGGAGGCGGTGCTCGGCGCCATCAGACGCAGCGCTGCGGCTATTCAGAACAAAGAGCAGCTGTGGAGGATGTGGAGTGTGATGGTCGGACCGCTGACTGAAACAATCACACAGGTGAGAAAGAGGAACTGGAAAACGGTTGTCTCCAGCAGGAGGACATTGTCCTTTTAAAATGAAATACGCTTTGGTAGGTTTTTGAATATATTTGCAGGCTGGAAGTCTGACTAAAGTTCATCATTGGGGTTTATGTTTCCTAAACTTTTGAGGCATTTTTGAGTACAAGTGAAGGTGATCTAAACTCTTCATAGCACCTTATTCTTGAGTTATGAAGGGTTCAAGGCCTGAAGGGATGGAGAGACAGTTGTGTCATATGAATCGGGGAATGATGACTACCACATTTGTGGAGGGGAATAACAAGGCTCTGTAAATAGTGCTACTCTGTACTGCAGTGTCATATTTGATGGGTCTGTAACGTGAGCCAGCAGAGCACTAAACGTCTTTAATCTCACCTCTTTATTTACAGTCCAATGAAGTCAACCAAGGTGACGCTCTCGAGCACAACTTCAGCGCCATGCACTCCGCCTTGTTGTTTCCTATCACACATCTTCTATGTGGGACACCTCTGCAGCAGGTAGGATTAAATTTTTATTTCACCTATTTTAAAGGGGTGTCCCAATTCAATTCTGAATCGAGGGCTAGGGCTAAGGGCTACACAGCCCTTCAAACAAAGATTTTTCAGGACCACACTTGAACCAAAGGGTATGATGAATTTCCCTCCATGAACTGCGTTCAATTGCAAAACGGCACAACGGACTACGAAGGAGATGTGTAAATGTAAATATTTTTAGCATAATGATTATAGAAAACACAACAGTTGTGCTTTCTCATATATTGAATCTTTAGCCACTGGGGATGGGAGTTTATTGTATTTCGGCATGTACTTGTGTAAGGGCTATTAACTGTATAAATAAATGGAGAAGATCAGCATGAAGATGAGCAAGATGGTTGAAGCTTAATTGTCACCTCTGATGACGCATTGTTTATCTGCATTGTGTGACAAATAGCAATCAAGTGGCGTCTTGTTTCTTAAGGGAACGTTTTCCCCCCTACCCCTTACCACTCTGTTTCAAGGGCTAAGGGGTAGAAATGGGATTGGCTCAAAGTCACCTTACTGGTCTGGAAATCATCTTATGTTCAGAAGTTTTTTGATTATTTTGTCTCTGTTTTGTTCAGGCGTCCCAGAAGTCGATGTTGTCCACGTGGTCCAAACTCTATAAAGTGTTTGCTCGCTGCTCTGCTCTCGTGGTCACAGCTGAGGAAAACATCTGCTGTGAAGAGCTCTGTGCAAAGATGACGACAGCCATTGACAGAGACGCTCTGAAGGTGAGGAGGGGAGAGGAAAATCCTCTGCAATCATGGTATAACACAAGCTGAGTAAATAACACCAAATACATGCTATATGTCTTAAAACTTGCAATAAAACACATTGACCAGAGGATGAACTGATTTGATTTTGGCATGCAAGGGTCATCAGGCCCCATGCTCATCTGTAGAGGTTTATGATTAATTATATATCGGTCTATGGTCTGTTCTTCAGGTTCCTTCAACATTAAATACTGTTTCCAGTGTCCTCCATGTGATGGTCGAATGTGTTGACTTCTCACCGTTCACTCCGCAGTTTCAGCAGAAACTCAAATGTAAGAAAAACTTAATATTTCTTTTTTTCTTCTTAAACTTCACTGTTATCAAACAGAGAGTTTACTTTCCCCTCTCTGTTTTCTTCCAGCTCCTCACACCCCGGTGAACTGGATGAAGAAGAGGAGTAAAGTCCTGGGGAATCTGACCACTTTCCAGTCTCTGCTGGTTCAGTGTTTGGATATTTACCTGGAGGACTCAGAGGCTCCGTCTGAAACCACAGGACTCTCTCTCGTCTCCATTATGTCAGTTCTCTTCTCGAACCTCGTTCTCGCCAACACGGTCACAGAAGCCCTGAACTCTCTGATTCAACCTCTCACGCTTTTCTACCAACAAGCAGCAAACGAGAAGCCTAGATTCTCCTTGCTGCTGCAGGGGAAGGTGGGTACAGACACCTTCAATTTTTAAGCTTTCAAACATTGAGCTATTTTAAGTAGTAATGCCTTTTTCCCCTGGCCTCTTTCAGTTGGAAAAGCTCCTCTCTGATATCCTCAGCTGCCTGCAGACTCGCTCTACTTTGGCATACAACTCTGAGCTCCTGTCTCTGCTGTCTCCTGTGCTCTGTGTGGTGTTTCCTCACAAGAACAAGCAGCTTCGTACCTCCGTCACTCAGTTCTGGAACGCCACCTTTGCCAACTCAGTCAACCTCACCTACCCCGAAGAGATCAGGTAAATTACTCCTAAGTGTAATTTGACCTAATTTTGGGTATACAAGTTAAACTTTGAAGGTAAGGCTGAATTTATGTCTATTTAGTTTAATTGAAATGTCTGTTCCTGGTTGGTCCTGTTTCACCATCTTCTAAGCCCAACTTAATTCACAAGATGGAAAAGTAAAAAATACATTCACCAAAACAGTCTCTACAACTTGTCTCAGTGCTATGATGCATGAGCATGTGTGTATAAGGCTCTCTGTAAGGATGGATGGATCCAGCGGGATTTTAAAGAAGTGACGGAGACACAGGCTCGAAGTATGAAACAATTTGCCACATTCTACAAATTTTTGCAGTCAGGCAAATACAAACGCACCTGACTACAGGATCCGAGTACGTGATGTTTTTTCGGATTACGACTCCTGTCAAGCAGACAAAGATGCGCATGGCTCCACAGTGCAGCCTTTTAACAACTTACCAGCTATGGTCACCAAGCTACAACATCTTGACATTAAAAATATTCTTAAAGCTGTACGTGATATCTTAAATGGCGCCGTTCATAGCTGCTTGCTTGAAGACAGGAATTGTTGCTCCACCGTCCCTGTTTAAAAAATGATGGAGTAAACACTGTGCTGCTGTGTTAATCTGTTTTTCAGTGCCATTAAAAATGCATAACCCCAAGATTGTTCTTTAAATATAAGTTGGGAAAGGGTGCTTCATTAATTAAACGCTACTAATAAAGTAATATTGAATGATATTATATTACAGATGTTAAAGAGAAAATTATAATGACTGATTGTAATGGTATGACGGAATTTTTCCAACCCTTTCCGTCAAAATGACTGACAAAAAAGTCCAGTGCAACCTCTGCTTTGGTGTGAAGTGCTGCAAGGGCTCCTTGGGTGATGGGCCCAATAGTTTCTTTTATGGCTCCTTGTCTGACAGATTTCTACAACGACTCAGGCCTCAAAACTGCCATGTAGGCAAAGTCTTTGTTTCCCACATAGCTGCACCCAGTATTGTGCTTTATATCAACCTGAGATTGTTATGTCATGCAACTGAAATGTGCAAAAATTTGAGTTTTCATGGTAGACCAAATAAATGCATGTATTTAGACTGGTTTATGGCAGTCTGATCAATATTTCCTCTTCTTTTGCAGACCAATACTGAGCCAAGTGAAGCAGAAGACTCCAATCATTCTTCCTGGATTTGAGGTTGTCAGTGTTACTGATGAGTTCAGTGGACCATATTCTGTAAGTCCTATTACTTTTATTTCGATTACATTTCCAGCTGATTTTCATATTAACCTGTAGCTGCTCTTGTTTGTCTTCAGAACGAGAGCTCACAGATGGAGACAAAACTCAGTGGGATACCAGTTTCATCTGTAGGAAAGAGGGACTCGCTGCTGGGGAAAGCCAGTGAGATGAAGGAGAGAAGCTCCATGAAGAACTCCAAACCAGTTTCTGTAAGTTTGGACCACAAAATTTTTTTTAAATAACTGTCTTATATTGATGATCCTTACAATCTGTTTGCCCTCTTTGGGTTTGCCTTTTACTGTATTGTAGCTCAAAACTTAATCTAATTTTTTCCTCCACAGATGAAACTTGACTTTGGCTCTCCCAAACTTCCTCGTAGGGAGGTTTTGGAGGAAGAGGCCTCCATCGACTTTGTCTTCATCCCTCCTGAGACAAAGGAGCGCGTTCTGACCGAGCATCAGAAGGAGGTGAAAAGGACTAAGAGGTCAGGCTTTGTCTTTATAACCATCACTAGTCCTTTAAAGTACATTTGAAGTTTCCATGTTTAGTTTTAAGTAATGTTAACACTTCATTTGATGCAGGGTTGACATCCCTGCCATGTACAACAACCTTGATGCTTCTCTGGATACGACAGTTTTCACCCAGTACAGTCAGAGCCAAGAAGACTCTTTGTAAGTCTTTAACATATGGTACAAGATTCTAGAAAATCTCCCTTCTTTCAAAAACTTTCCTTTTAATGAACATATTCCTCTTTCTGCAGGGATAAACTGCCAACTCAACAAGCTGAAAATGTTACCAAAGAGGCTCCTGCCAAGGTAATAAAATAAACACCCTCTTAGAAATTCAGAACAGAAAATAAAGATGGCTTGGTTTTTCCTGTTAATACGCTCCCTGACTGAAACAGACTCTCTTTGTCTGGTATTTCATAGCTAACACAGTCCATGCATTACCTGAAGCTGCTGATTGTTCAATTCATTAGTAAATAAATCTCCACATCAAAATGTTGGAAGCTTTGTTTGAAAGGAATTCTGGCAGAATCGGCTTAAATTACTCCACACAATCAGACTTTCTGTCATATACACAAATTGGACACTGTAAATAAAAAAGTATTCAACTCTTTGAATCTGTTACTGTTTTATTGATGTTATAAATCAATCATTGTCAGTATAATTTGGCTTTTTTTAACCAAAAAAAAAGACAAAAACAATTTAATGTTAAAGTTAAAACAAATTTCTACAAAGTAATGTCAATTAAATATAAAAGTATGGTGTAGGGTTTGATAAGTGACTGCATAAATATTCACCCCTTTGGCTTCAATCACGGCATTGAGTCTATGTGGATAGGTCTCAGTCAGGCTTGCATATCTGGAAGCTACAATTTTACTGCAATTTTTCTGCTCAAGCTCTGTCAGGTTGCCTGGGGATCAAGTGTGACCATTACTTTTCAAGTCCAGACACAAATTCTCTACTGGATTGAGGTCTCAGCCAAAAAGCATCTCATCAGACAGAAGAACTTTTTTCCACTTGACTACGGAGTCCTCCACATGCCTTTTGGTGAACTGTAGTCCAGATTTAATCTGAGTTTCCTTCAACAGTGACTTTCTCTTTCCCACTCTCCCATAAAGCTTTGACTGGTGAAGAACCTGGCCAATAGCTGTGTGCAGAGTCTCTCCCATCTCAGCTGCTGAAGCTTGTAACTCCTTCATAGGTGTCTTGGTGGCCTCTCTCACTGGTCTCCTTCTTGTACGCTCAGTCAGTTAGTGAGGACGGCCTGATCTAGGCAGATCAGGGATGTTCAGTACCTTGGGAAGGTTTTTATATCCATCCCTGACTTATACTTTTCAATAACCTTCTCTCTGAGTTTCTTGGAGTGTTCTTTCGTCTTTGTGGTGTAATGGTAGCCAGGAATACAGATTAACCAGTGACTGGACCTTCCAGGCACAGGTGTCTTTATGCTACAATCCCTGAGACACATTCACTGTACTCGGGTGATTCCCATTTCACTAATTGTGAGGCTACTAGCGCCAGTTGGCTGGACCTCTGATGAATTACGTAAGTCGCTTTAAAAGGGGTGAATATTTATGCAATCACTGATTTGACCTTGCATATCTTTATTTAAATGACATTACTTTGTAGAAGTCTGTTTCACATTGACAGTAAATTCAATGTGTGTGACTCTTCATGGTTTTAAAGAATATGTCCTCATTCAAAGCCAATGGAAACTTGACTTGAAATATAAGAAATCAAAATCATTAAGCAACCACAAAAATATAAGTGAAAATAAGCAAAAGGAAACCTTGTTCTCAAACCTTGTTGTCAAATTGATTATTTTGGTAGTTTGGACCAGTTTTGGGGACTGTGGAGTTGTGGCTCTTTTTTTGTCTGTTGAATTCTCATACCTGTACAAGCCTCCCTCCTCTACCCTCCTAATTTCCACAGCTGCATGGCAAAATTGTTTTCATACATATGCAAAGCAAACCCACCCACATAATGCCAAATATCAGACATTTTATTGAAAAACTTGGTTATTAATATTTCAGAAAGTGCTTTGAAATTCAGCCTTCATAGTTTAGGATGCTTAATTGGAAGTGTATATGATCACAAATATCATAGTAAGTTGCTCTTGTCCAGGTATATTTTTGGAGACATGTTAATGGTATTTTATTTTTTTAAGGTTCCTAAAGAAGACGAAAAAAAGGAGGAAGATATGGAAGTTTTATCTAAAGATACACAAGATGATGCCAGTCCTAAATCTGCAGAGACTGCTCCTAAAAGTCCTGAGCAAGAGGTGATGATCCCTGAATCAGCTGATGTCTCCATGGAGGATGTCTCTACTAGTGATGATAAAGCAGAAGTAACAGAAGTGCAATCTAAAGATGGGGCTAGCCCTAATGTCTCTAGTTCCTCAGATTTGGTCTCAGGGACTCCCCAGAAACCCAACAGCCGTCGACAGTCCTTTATCACTCTTGAGAAGTATGCTGAAGGAAAGTCCAGCCCAGGCAGTGTCTCTAAGTTCACAGGTCCTCTTGTGAAAACCTCTGACAGCCAGGAATCCAAAACCAAGGCATCATCCTCTCAGGCCTCCCAGATATCCTCTGGTCCAAATTCTCATGAATCCCAGTCCACTCAGGACTCTCAAAGTCCTGCAAACAATGCTGCAGAGTCTCCAGTGAGGCCAAAAGACTCTGGGTTAAAATGTGAACCAGTGAGGCTGATGGATAGACTGCCGAGTAACACAGCAGAGGATGAAGATGTCATTCCGGACACCCAGACTGAAGCTGAGGGTAAGGCAAGCACAAAAATGTCTTCAGCTACAGAGGAAATGGAGTCATTCAGCCAAGAAGAGGAGTCTCAGCAGTCTCTGAATGATTCCCAATCATCAGACACTTCTCCAGGTGAACCAAGAAGGTCTGGGCGCCAAAGGGTCAGACCCTTGCGCCCCGGAGAAGACCCTGAGGAACGGGACCAGAAGTTTGTGCTGAAAAGGAAGCGATCTGAAGGAGAACCAAAAGGTGACTCTCCAAAGTCGAGCTCAGTGCAAAGCAGACCAAACACAAGAAGTAAGAACGCTACTGAGGAGGACAGTGGTAAAGACAGATTACGAACACGAGCTCAGAGAGATAAGGGGGAGTCAAATCAGACTAACTCTCAAGGAAGGGCACAAAAGAAGATCAAACTTTTCAGTAATGTAGAGGACTTCCTTGATCAGCCTGAACCTAGAAGGAGAAGCACCAGAGATCGCGAGTCCAGCCAAAATGACTTGCAGTCCGAAAGCCAGTCTCAGGGTCGGTCCAGCCGGCGGAGTACATCATCTCTGGACAAAGCTGATGCAAAGAAAAAGGACAAAGAGTCCAGTCAAACTAACTTGCGATCAGGTTCACAATCTGAACAGGAGAGCCAATCACAGGGTCGCTCCAGTCGACGGAGCCGGTCATCGGCAGAGACCAAAAAGGTTTCCTCTGAACAAGAGTTGAACCAAACGGCAACACCAGAGCTCGAGATGGGAGAACAGCCTGAAAATGTCCAAGTCAAGCCAAACAACGATTCTGAAGTCATCACCTTTGACCCTAAAAGCATTGATTCCCAAGAGTTTGACTTTGTGGAACAGACAGAAAAAGATGATTCTCAAATGCTTGCCTCTTCTCCACCTAAGGAATCCCAAGATGAACCTAGTACGACCAGTGAGCCGGCAAGTTTTCTTGAAGACGAGAACAAGACAAAGGAAGATTCTGATGGCAACCTAGGTCAAGAGGACTCCCAAGATATCACTTCCTCTTCCTTGGATAGCCAGTCATTGCGAAAATCCAGGAGAAGCAAGGCGTCCTCCGAGTCTGTGGGCCAATCACCAGAGTCTGAGAATGCTGAAAAGGCTGAAAAGAAAGAGGAAGACTCTCAGAAAGAGGTCTCATCTCAAAGTACTGGTTCCCAAAGTAGGACAAGCATGCACAAGAAGATGGCGGCTGTATTAGTGGTCAAAGACAAGACAAATGAAGGTACAAATGTCAACCTTAGTCAAGAGGATTTTCAAGGTATCGCTCCCTCTTCCTTGGATAGCCAGTCTTTGCGAAAATCCAGGAGAAGCAAGGCATCCTCTGATTCTGTCAGCCAATCCCATGAGTCTGAGATTACTGAAAAGGCTGATAAGAAAGAGGAAGACACCCAGAAAGAGGTTTCATCTCAAAATAATGGTTCCCAAAGTAGAGCAAGTACACGCAACAAGTTAGGGGCTGTATCAGCCATTGAAAACAAGACAAAAAAAGATGCAGATAACAACTATAGCCAAGAAGATTCTCAATTTATCACACCCATGTCCTCTGACAGCCAATCCTTGCGCAAATCCAGAAGAAGCAAGGCATCTTCTGATTCCCAACAGGTCACTTCTCCTCTTGGTGAATCCCAGGAGTCTCAGATTGTAGAAAAGCCCAAAAAGGAGAAAGCAGACTCTCAGATAGAAGTGACCAATGAGTCTCAGGATGGAACAAGTTTGAAAAATGAACCAGAGGTGGAAGACATAACCAAGACTGCTAAAAATATGAAGGAGGACTCACAAGTACTCGCATCTTCCTCTGATAGCCAGCCTCTGTGGAAATCCAGAAGAAGTAAGGCGTTGTCCGAAGCAGCAGAGCCTGAGGATAAGAGTAAATCTAAAGACTTACCAAGACGGCAGAGTAGATCCAGTTCTCAGACATTGGAAGCTGTTGATCATGCAGATACAAGAGCTAGTGGAAGGACCAGGAGAAGCATGGCAAAAGAGGAGCAATCAAAATCAAGTCCTAGCTCAACTATGGAGGGTTCTCAGTCTTTAGAGTCCTCACAAGGACGAAGATCCTCACGAAGATCTTCTCAAACTCTTACTGCTAATGTAGAGTCTTCAGGATCTGAATCTTCTCAGGCTAAAGAAAGTTTTGTTTCCATAAAGAGAGGAAAGAAACCTCAAGTATCTGTGCAAAGTCCTTTAACTCTTGAATCTAAAGAGGCCAATACCGATCAAGATGCTGTTATGGTTGATTTGCAGTCCTCTGAAAATCAAGATTTACAAACTGTAGAGGTTGAAATGACAACACATAATGAAGATTCTCTTAAGGTTAAGAAGGGTTCTGAATCCCTTCAAGTTGCAAGTAACATTGAGGAGCAAAATATCAAATCACCAATGGAAGTTGAGGATCATCCTCAGACAGATAATGCAAAGATTAGTGAAATGTTTGCAGTTTCGCCTCACAAAGAGGAACAACTAAAAGACAAAGAAACATCCTCTTCCCAAGAAACTGGGGCCTTCAAATCTGCTGAATTGTCTGAATCTGTACAGATCAGTGCTGAACCAAGTGAACAGCAACAGGCTATACAATCTCCTTTGAAGACGTCTGTGCCCCAAGATGAGGAAACAGAGCAACCACAGGTCTTGGAGTCTCCAGAGGGGAAAGCTGAAGTGTCTGAGCCTGAGGACAAAGTTTCAGTGGAACAAGATGCTAATTTAGATTCAAACGACCAAGAACAACTACCTGAGGAACCAGCAGAAGACGACCAAGGTTCCTCTCTTGGACAAAAAGATGGTCAGAGTGAGGAAACAGAGCAGGCAATTGTGGGCAACGAGATCACACCTTTACAAGATGGTGACAAAGATGGCCAAACCCAGATTATTGAGCAACAAGTAGAAGAGGAAAAGCCAACTGCCTTTGCTGCGAATGAAACGGCTGCAACTGTTGATGCAGCTCTCACTGATGTCTGCAGTACTTCAATTTCATCAGAATCTACAAACAACCTGGAAAATCCTGAAAAACTTCAGGGATCACCTGCAAAGCAGAAAGACCTGGAAGCAGTAATGGGTCAAGATGTCGGCCAAAGCCCCAGTGGTGGCAGAACCAGAGGATCCTGGTCCCCGTCAGCCTCCCCATCAACCAGTATCCTCAAGAAGGGCCAGAAGAGACCGCTAGAGGATGAAACGCCCTCACCTCTGGTCAAAGTAAGTGGCAAAAGCATGTATCTGTTGAGTTTGACATTGAAAAAATTACATTTCCTCTATGAAATGGAGCAGAATTGGCTTTATTAACCTGTATATTATGCAGGAAAGGAATTTAAAGGATATAAAAAATGTGATGGCAGATTTACATTAGATGGATAAGAATATACATTAAAAACAGTGCAAGTATACATGTGAAACAAAGGACTGGGGATTTTTTTAGCAAGTTGGCAGCCTAAGGGAAGTAGCTGTCGGGATAGTGCAAGTATCTCTTCTGGTTTTTTTAATATATTTTTTTATTTTGCAGTCCAGGCGTGTGTCCTTTGCTAATCCGATCCAGCAGCAGGAAATGGCAGATGACATTGATCGTCGGAGTCCTGCTTTAAGAACCAGCTCCCCAAGAAGATCTAAAGGTAGCAGCATCCCACAGCCTAAGGTAGGAATGCAATCAGAATTTTTATATTGCTATAATCCATGTAAGAAAGAAATTAACTGCTTATATCAAATAATATGCTTCTCTGCTCTCCATTCTAGTACGTTACCACTCCAACAAAAGGAATGCTGATTCTGAGTCCCAGGAATCTGCACAGTCCAGGATACAAGAGCTCCAAGAAATGCCTGGTTTGTACACAAATTTTGAATGAAGTTAATATCACATTGACATAAATATTCAGGCCTTATACTGGGTACAAAGTTGAAGCACCTTTGGCAGCAATTATCTAGTCTTTTTAAATGTGATGCAACAAGCTTTTCTACCATCCATCCATTCTGCCATTCTACAAATCCTCTCAAGCTCAATCAGGTTGGATGGGGATCATCGGTGGAAAGCCATTTTCAGGTCTCTCCAGAGATGTCTGCTCTGGCTGGACCACTGTAGTCTAGTACATTCAGAGTTGTCCCAAAGCCACTCCTGTGCTGTGGTCTTGGGGTCATTGTCGCGTTGAAAGGTGAACCTGCAGCCGAGTCTGAGGTCCTGAGCACTGTAGAATAGGTTTTCATTGAAGATTTAGCTGTACTTTGTTCCATTCAGCTTTCTCTCAACCCTAACCAGTCTCCCAGTCCCTGCTGCTGAAAAACACCCCCAAAGCATGATGCTGCCACCGCCATGCTTCACTGTTGGGATGGTTTAGTCTGGTGATAAGTGGTGCCTGGTTTCCTCCAGACATGACATTTAGAACTGAGGCCAGTTCTGAGAGTCCTTCAGGTGCTTCTTTTTTTTTTTTTTTCCCCCTTTTCTTTTTGCAAATTCCAAGCGGGCTTTCATGTGTTTTGCACTGAGGAGAGTCTATCTAGTCACTCTAGTCACAGTGATGGTTGTCCTTCTGAAACTTCTCCACACAGGATCTCTGGAGCTCAGTCAGAGAGACCATCATATATGTTGCACTGTACAGCCCTGAACTCTGGATGCCACTGCGCTCTTTGGATCCTACATTGCAGTATAATTTTTTGTATTCTTCCCCAGATCTGCCTGTCAACAGTCCTGTCTGACCTGACAGTTCTTTTGACTTCATGGCTTGTTTTTTGCTCTGATATGCATTATCAGCTGTGAGGCTTTCTATAGAGAGATGTCACCCTTTTCCAAATCAGTCAAGGTATAGAAACATTTCAGCAACAATCCAGAGAAATGGGAGGAACTCAAGCTAAAATTTGAGTGTGGTTGGGTCTAAATCCTAATGTCGATGTGATGTTTCAGATTTTAATTTCTAATACACTTGGAAACATTTCCTGAATTTCTGTTTTCACTTTGTCATGATGGGGTATTGAGTGTTAATTAATGAGAATAAAAATGTTTTTTTTCCCAACTGTAGCATCAGCCTACAACATGGAAAGAATTAAAAGTAAAGGGGGTCTCAATACTTTCTTATTGCCCTTTATGTAAAGGCTCCAAGTCTTATTGTTTGATGGAATTCTTTCTTCTAGATTTCTGAGATGAGCCAGGAGCCGCGGCCAGTCTCCAGAGACTGTATCTACCCTGCCCTGGTCGGCTGCTCCACACCTGTTGAAGCTGTGCTGCCTCAGATTTCCTCCAACATGTGGTGAGTACAGTTGAAGTGAATGTATGGATCTGGTCTGGTGGATTAGTGGCTAAAATGATGGAGCTTTCATTCATGGTTTTGTTTAATGATGTTGGTTTTCCTTGTAGGTCTCGTGGTTTCGGGCAGCTTGTTCGAGCCAGAAACATTAAAACAGTCGGAGACCTCAGCGCGTTAACACCTAGTGAAATCAAGACTCTCCCTATTCGTTCCCCGAAGATCTCCAATGTGAAGAAGGCTCTTAAAATCTATGAACAACAGGTACGGACCACAAAGCCCAAATAATCAATCACATGCAAGTGTGATGAATGTATTTTAAATTTGGAAATTTCTCTTACAGCGTAAAGGACGAGGTGGAGATGAGCTGAAGAGTTTTGATGAAACAGAAATGATGACGTCTGAACTGGAGGAAACCAGTGCTCCTCAAAACCATGAAGAGGAGGACAAAACCTCTGCAGAGACACTGGGTGAGTGTTATCCCCCTGTATGTGAGAGTGTCACAAATTTAAAAATGATTTTTTTAAAATACCCATATGTATGTGTTCTTTGTATCTGCAGCGACTGAGCTGGTGGACGAGCCTGCAGAAACCAAGCCTGATCATGATCTCTCTGTGAATCAGACATCTGAGTCCTCTTCGGGAGAGCAGACGGCCATAGATCAGCAGCAGTCTGAGGGTCTACTGTCAGAGGTTGAGGCTCTGGCTGGCAGGATGACTTCTCAAGAACTCGGCCAGTGCTCCTCGCAGCAGCTTGTTCAGATCCACGACCACTTAGGAGGCCTGATGGGGCACGTGGTGGTCGAGCTGCAGACACGACTCAGCAAAATGGAATAGAAACCATCATGAAACGTCTTCACTGGCACTGAGAGACATAAAAATGGACAAATCTTAAACAAAGGCTGTGTGACGGATCGTAAATCAAATTTTACAATGGAGGATTTTAAATATTTTTAACTCTTGTTACCTTTCCTCAGATTTGGATTTATCTTCGTCAGAGGTGTTTCAAAATCTGCTTGTGGCACATTTTTGTAGCTTTATCTGTTGTGTAGTTTATACGATTTTAAATAAACACTCAAAGGGAAGTACAGTCACACTTTTGGGCTGTGTCAGAAGATGGAGAATGGTTTTTGATAGCTGTAGTATCAACGTGGATGCTTTATTCCCCGCTGTTGTCTCTGACTTTGTAACATGGACAGACATAGAAAGTTGTCCTGCTGCTGAAGCCTTCCTTTGTACAAACGCTTTCTGTCGTGGCACTTCTATCCTCCTTGTGCCTGTTTTTAGATTGTTTACATTCACAGCATCACTGCTCCTGTACATTTTGTAGGATTTCTTCTGTTTTTTCATGTCTGTATGTGTTTTTATGTCACTTACTTTAGATAGTTGTAAACATCCTGCACTTCCGTCTTTCATTGTGGTTTTAAATACTTAAATAAAGATGTCTGATGACCATTTTTATCTACAGTTTGGTGGAATTGCATGCAACATATTTATAAATTAGGCAGTTGCTTAGGCAAGGCTGTAAAACATTTGCCCCTTTCTAATTTTTTTTGCATGTTGTAGATGTTCAAATAAATACTGACATTAGACAAAGATAAACCAAGTAAATAGTAAATGAAGTTTATAAATGATGAGCCATCCAAACCTACCTGGCCCCTATGTGAAAAAGTCATTGCCCCCTAAACCTAATGACTGGTTGTGCAGCCCTTGGTGGCAAAAACTGCAAGCAAGAGTTTGCAATATCTGGCAATGAGTCTTTCAAATCTCTCTCTTTGCAGAGAGTCAGCCACATTGGAGGGTTTTCCAGCACGAACAGCCTGTTTAAGATCATGCCACTCCATCTCAGTCAGATTTAAGTCCAGAGTTGGACTAGACCACTTCAAAACCTGCAACTGGTTTTTAAGCCATTCAGAGGTGGACTTGCTGGTGTGCTTGGGATCATTGTCCTGCTTCATAACCCAAGTGTGTTTGAGCTAGAGGTCACGAACTGAGAGAATTCATGGTTCCATCAATTACAGCAAGTGGTTCAGGTCCTGGTCCAGACCATCACTGCCACCACCATGTTTGACTGTTGGTATGATGTTCCTATAATGAAATGCTGTGTCATTTTTACTCCAAACATTCCAGAAGGTTAAACTTTTGTCTCACCAGTCCATAGAATATTTTCCCAAAAGTCTTGGGGATCATCAGGATGTCTGTTTTTTGTCAAATCTGAGACAAGCCTCTGGTCAGCAGTGGCTTTGGCCTTGGAACTCTCCCTTGGATGCTGTTTTTGCCCAGTCTCTTTCTTATTGTTGAATCATGAATACTGACCTTAACTGAGTCAAGTGAGAGCTGCAGGTCTTTAGATGTTGTTCTGGGTTCTGTTCTGACCTCCTGGATGAGTCATCAATGCGCTCTTGGAGTAATTTTGGTAGACCTTCCACTTCTGGGAAGGTTCCCCACTGTTCAGAGGTTTCCACATTTGTGGGTAATGGCTCTCACTATGGTTGGTTGGATTCCCAAGACCTAAGACATTGCTTTGTGACCCTTTCCAGACTCAGATGTCAATGAATTTGTTTCTCATTTGTTCTTGAATTTCTGAAGATGGTGCATGTGATGCTTTTTGAGATATTTTAGGCTGCTTCACTTTGTTGGACAGGTTCTATTTAAGGGATTTCTGGATTCAAAAGGTCTGTTGGTAATCGGGCCTGGGTGTGCATTGTGATATTTAAATAGGCTTTTAAAAAATGTGATTCATCACAGTCAATCCATGATTTAACAAGGAGGGGCGATGGCTTTTTCACATTGGGCCATGTAGGTCTGGATGACTTTTTTTCCCCTTGATAAAGGAAACCATCATGTAAAAACAATTTCATATTTACTTGGGTTATCTTTGTCTAATATTAAAATGTGTTTGATGATCTTAAACATTAAAGTGTGACAAATATGCATGGAAAAAACATGAGAAATTTGAGAGGGGAAAATACTTTTTCATGGCACCATAACATCCTCTATGCAATGCTACCTACTCTGCTTGCCCTCACTGGTTGTGGGTAGACCTTGATTTGTAAATATCAAACATGTTTGTCTCGCAGTTGTATAGTAAGCTTCTGTAGCTCATATGAACATAGGACACATCCGCAGTCTGCATGCTGAGCATAAACCCAAATATGTATCTAAAGCAACCAAATCATGCAGAATGAACCCAGAGTTACAGTCTTGCAGGTATACAATTCTTTCTTTGTGTTTACTTGGAGAATAAGGCATTTAATTCAAAGTCTAACTGCAAAATTTTTACTTTAATAGTAATAAACAAGATTTTCTGTTTTTTGACTAGTATAAGACATGCACAACGGATGTTGTAGTTGATTTTCCCTGTTGTTTTATGACCTAAATTGTATTTCTTCCACAAGCTGTCCTCATTTAACCCTTTTTGTGGCTCTCTATCTCTGAGCATCAGAGTTTCTGCTGATTTATAGCCCTGAATCGCTTTGTGTGATCTCAGTGAGGATCTTGGCTAAAAGCCTGCGCTGTTAAAGGAAATACAGTAATGATAATATAACACAAAGTGACAGAAGGTGCCACTGGCTGCTTTCTCTGTTTTCCTCATCCACAGTGGGCTGGGATCAGCAGCTCCTCTCCTCTTTGGCTCAACGTTTAAAGTAATTATCTGATTATCCGTGCAGGCCGCTGCCAGAGGCTGCGTTGCATTTCCACAGTTTATGGAGATAAGTTGGACTCAGCGTGCAAGCATAGCAGAAAGCTCTCTGACTCTGCTGCTGGACGATGACCAGGAGGAGAGACGGCTCCAACAGACGGCCACACACTGCAGAAGGAGAGCACCGTCAGAGCGCTGTGCATATGGTACGACGCCGAGGTAAGAGACAGCTTCCATTAGCACGCATGAGAAAAATTCAAGTTATTTTAACCTACTTTGATAGTTGAATTGTTCAAATCAGCTGTGCAAGAATTAGAAAAACCTGGAAAAATTCATTAATTAGGTGAAATATGCTGAGATCCTGGGGTGCACCCTCTCTCTCTTAGTGGCAGATTTGCAGTTTTCCAAACATTTAGGTATTTAATCTTTTATAATAAAAAGGGAATTATATTTATTGTCATATCCATTCTTATCGAGTTGTTTTATAAATTATATTTATTTTTGAAGCTGATTAGATTGTCGGGTTGATTGTCTTCAACTATGAGCATTTTATGCAAAATCTAATCACTTTATATGACAAATTTTAAAGAAACATATACGATTTTTCATTAATGTGCATGATTCTGTCCTGTTTCGATCAGGAGACAATTCTGCATACTTATTACTCTTTTGTTTAACATTTTCATCTGCAATTATTTAGTAAGTGCTGCTGTTTGAAATCACTTTAGTATCACTGGATTAGATTGTTTCTAGGTCTTTGTGCTATAATTTTGTTCCTTATATGGTTTTATTTAATTAAGATTTATTGGTCACTGAGAATGTGTCTATCTCAGGTCAAAGTTACAGGGCCTATAAAAAGTATTCATTCCCTGTTGAAGAAAACTCAGATTAAATCTGGAATAGAGTTCACCAAAAGGCATGTGGGAGACTCTATGGTCAAGTGGAAGAAAGTTCTTTGGTCTGATGAGACCAAAATTGAGCTTTTTGCCATCAGACAAGACACCAATCACTGCACATCACCAAAAACAAATCAACCTCAATGTGGAATATGGGGGTGGCAGCATCATGCTGTGGGGATGCTTCTCAGCAGCTAGCCCTGCTTGTAAAAAGCTTTAAAGGTAGAGGGTAAAATGAATGTGGGAAAAATAAAGGAAAACAATTTTATTCATTCTGCAAGAGAACTAAGGCTCTGGAGAAGATTTATTTTCCAGCAAGACAATGACCTCAAGCATACAGCGAAAGCTCCATAGAAATGGTTTAATGACACCAAGGTGTTCTAGAGTCAAAGCCCACATATCAATCCAATAGAGAATTTATGCCTGGATTTGAACGGGGCTACTCAGGCCTGTTCACCGTGCAACCTGTCACACAGACTCGAGCCACCTTTGGCTGTGATTGCAGCCTCTAAATATTGACTTGAAGGGAGTGAATATTTCTGTAGTCACTTATTTGACATAACAGATTTCTATTTCATTGACATTTCTTTGTAGAAATCTGTTTTTTTTTTTTCACTCAAAAAAATCCAAATTATGTTGACCAGAATTGATTTATTAAATCAATAAAAAGCTAAAACATCCAAGAGTAGTTTTTAATCTGATTCGCTCAGGTTAAAGGAGGTTGATAAAAAAGCTCCACATTTGTGGCCGAATTTTAATAAGTAAGCTTGTAAAATTACACTTGAAATCATTTACATAATTTTATATTAATTCTACCATTGATTTTTCTCTTGCAGGACGATAGGAGATGCTGACTCGGCTGGCTCTGTGTTGGACTGCCCTGTTCTGTGGCCTCCAGCCTGCAGCCCCCTCCATCACCACAAGTGAGTCTTACCATGAGGCAAAAGGAAAGAAACATTGAGCTCAAACTACAGCTGTAGTTTACTTCTAAAGCAGCGGTAGGGTGATGTAAAATTGCTGCTTGGAAATAAATGTTATATTAAAGATGCAGGAACCAGCACTGTTTGACACTTCAGCTTAAAAAGTGACAATTGCCAGTTACTCAATTTCTGATCTGCTTTCAATAGATTAGAAGGATTTTTGCCTTTATATACTGATTTAACGGATTTTCAATTTCTAAGCTCAGGGGTTCATTATGAGTCAGTGAGGAACTTTCTGAAAGTGTTGACATTGGTTTGAATGTGTTTCTGTTTGTTTAGGACTCCTATCTAACAGAGGCAGCCGGCTGACTTCTCAGAAATGCCGTGTCTTCATCCCTCCTCCTCCTCCTCCTCCTTTATTTCCTCCAATCAAACGGAAAGAAGAGCTGATGGTGATCACACACAAAGAAAACTGTTCATTTCAGGAAATACAATTCATTCAATTTCTCTTATCTTATCCTATACATAAGGGCTCTTGAGGCAGCTTTATTTACTGCTGCCTTACCATAAAGTCAAACAATATGCTGTGAAAAAGTATGAGCTCCCTTTCTAATTTATGTCTTAGCCAGAGATAATCTGTGTAAATAAAAAATGCAGTATTATTTCATTTATTAAGGGAACACCAAAACCCAGGTCTGATTACGGCCAGACCTATTAAGTCCAGAAATCCCCTAAATAGAACCTGTTGGACAAAGTGAAGTAGGCTAAAAGATCGTCAAAATGCAACACATCATGGCACAATCTAAAGAAATTCAAGAACAGATGGATGGCTTTTATACCTTAATAAATGAAATCATCATTTAAAAACTGTGTTCTGTATTTACTCAGGTTATCTTTGTTTAATATGAAAATCTATTTGATGATCAGAAACATTTAAGGGTGGAAATATATGCAGCAAAAATAAGAAATCAGGAAGGGGGATGAATCGCTTTTCACAGCACTTTATGTCCTAAATGTGTTACAACTAGATCTGATAATTTTTCTGTTTTTTCTCTATCTTCAGGTTGATTTGGCCGAACACATCACTGGACCAAAGGGAGAGAAGGTATGACAGACCTCAACCTTTAAATCTGGTGTTTCTGCAGAGCTTGAAGGGGGAAATGTTCAGTTTAAACCAGTAAAACAAAAAAATTCTAAGCTGTATTTTTCCATTTGTGTTTAATGTAGCCATGTGTCTGATAACCTGTGATTAATAACACTTAGAAACAAAAGATGCCTCTTTTATAGGGCTGCAGAGGACCAAGAGGGCGAAAGGTACGGTGAACAAACATGAACAAAAATACAAGGATGCAGATCTTTAGTTTTTCATGAGGTGAAATATCAGTACAGGCAAAAGTAATGAAAGCAAGAGCAATGCTGTTTTATTTTGTTTTTGTGTCCTTTAGGGCAAACCTGGAGTAACAGGTCCAGATGGAGAACCTGGATTACAAGGAGTCATGGGACGGCCAGGTCAGAAGGTAACAACAACTATTAATGTCTTCTTACCTACTAACCATCAAACATTCATCTATACTAGCTATGAGCTATTTGCTAAAAATAATCCTACACACTGCTGAACAGAAAAACTGAACTAAGAACTTCAGTTCTTCATGCAAAATTAAAAACAAAACAGCTTTTCTAGTGATTCGTATTTTGCAGAATTACAGATAAAGGATACTTTATTAATTCACAATTAGGGGGTAAAGAGGAATCGCAGACCTCATAGTTTCCCAAACATCACTGATTTATACCATTTTTATTTGAGGATTGCCATCTCCCAAAGAGCTGCCCTGCACGTTGGATGATGCACCCTGCAACAACATTGTTTTCCTCCGTGCAAATAATTAACAGAATAAAAACCAATGGACAATTTAGTCAAATAGTTAAACGTATTCTCCCTTTTTATTGCATTGCTTTTTATAACATGAAAGGAAAAGTGTACATGTTGTTTAATGAAGGATAGTTTTGATTCAGGATGTTCCCGTGCTGTTGTGTTTTTTTCTGCAGGGAGATAAAGGTGAGAGAGGCTGGAGAGGTCTGTATGGAGACATAGGGACTCCTGGAATGACAAAGGTATGTGAATTTGCATTCATATATTCCCCTTTTTGAGTCAAAATCTGAAAAAAATAAGCTGTCCTTTCTGAACAGTGCATGAAAACCCTAGTGCTTTGATCAGATGTGTATCATGATTGCGTAGTGGTTAAATTAAGAGTCTAATAAATCTTGTCTTTGTGTTTATGCAGGGTGATAAGGGGCGTAGAGGATTCAGGGTGAGGGACTACATGTCTGGTTATTTATTTTATTCACCTATAACATGAATCACTACGGCATCCATGCATCTTACTATGTTTTCCATGGATAATAAATCATTACAAGTTACTTTCTCCAGCTCTCATCTTATTTACACCATTATTTCAGGACCATTTTGGTTTTCCTTTAATATTTAGTTGATTGGTTGAGATCTCTAAAAAAAGACTAAAATTCACTCATCACATAAAAGCAGCATTGTTTCCCTAAGATAATGAGCTTAAGAGTTTGAGCTCCTCGGAGAATTGAGAAACTGCTGAAAGAAAAATGGTGTAAAATAAAATGTAAGGATATATGCCCTTTTCAGGCACTTCTGATGGGCAGAATTTCATGTTTGCAGCTTTATTTCACCTTCTTTAAATAAATAATCTGCCACCCATTTTTCAGGGAGAAAAAGGTTTGAAAGGACATAGAGGACTCAGAGGAGATAAGGTGGGAAAAATGTCCTCAATTTAGTTGCTGTTGCAGGAAATGTGACAGTTTTATGAAAGTATATTAAACTTCTCTTACTGTTTGGTCTTTTAGGGAAAGCCTGGTATCCCTGGAGGACATGGAGAGAAGGTAGGAGACTTATCTAGTTATAAAGTTAAAAAATATTTAAGTCAATACAAGTTCAAGTTAAAAGATGACTAAAAAACATTATTTTCTGTTGTGGTGTTTTGTTTTGTGCTTCTTGAGGGGGACCCAGGTCCAAGGGGCAATCAGCTGAGGGGCGAACAAGGACCAAGAGGACAAAGTGGAGCCAGAGGAATAACGGTTTGCAAAAACAGAAATATTCTAACTGAAGCTGGAACTATAATTACCTTAACACGATAACAGTGACTTTAATGACATTGCATTCAAATGTACTTCTGCAGCTGTAACAGCCTCCACTCTTCTTGGAAGGCTTTCCACAAGATTCTACTTTTAAGTTTATGTGGGTATTCATTCTGTAGGGCATTTATGTGGGTGGGCACTGATGTTTGTTTGAGTCCTGGCTCACAATCTCAGTTCTAGTTCATCCCAAAGGTGCTTGATGGGGTTGAGGTCAGGGCTCGCTGTAGGACAGTCTAGTTCTTCCACACTAAAATCGTCAAACCATTTCTTTATAGTTATTTTTTTGTGCGCTGGGGCACAGCCATGTTGGGATAGAAAAAGGCCTTTCCCAAACTGTTGCCACACAGTTGGAAGCATGGCATAGCCCAAATGTCTTAGTATGCTGAACCAGTAAGATTGGCCTTCACTGGAGATAAGGGGAACCAGCCCAAACTCTAAAAATCAGCCCCATGCCATTATCCCTCCCCGACCAAACTTCATGGTCAGGCAGGTAATGTTTTCTTGGCATTCATCAAACCCGGACTCACCTATCTGACTGCCAAATGGATAAGCGTGCTGTGTTTCTTCACTGATTCCACTGTTCACAGTCCATTTTTTGTGTTCTTTACACCACTTTATCTGATGCTTGGCATTGGACTTGTTGATGTGAGGCTTGCATGAAGCAGCTCAGCCATGGAAATCCATTCCATCAAGCTCTGGCTACACAGTTGCTGTGCCCTTACATGGGCCTTGGCAGTTGTTGACCCCACTCTGTGATTTTACGTGATCCTCTGTTTCGTTGCTTAGTCGCTGTTGTTCCTAAATGCTTCCACTTTCTAATAATATCACTTACAATTGACTGCAACTTTCTTATTGCAATGGTGGCATCCATTTCATCACCACGCTTGAAGTCACTGAGCTCGTCGGAACAACCCATTTAGGATCACAAATGTTTGTAAACGGAGAATGCCTGGCTAGATGATTGATTTTATACACCTGAATTCAATAATAAACATGTGAGGCCAGTTACTTTTGTCTGTGTACCTCTGCTGCCTCTTTGTCAGTGAATGAATTAACATCTCTCTGTGCAGGGGTTGAAAGGATCTCGAGGGCCACCAGGAAGACAGGGTCATCCTGGTCTCACAGGACTCCCAGGTCTGAATGGAGATCCTGGACTACCTGGACAAGGTGAGTGACAGCAGGAGGGTGACTGATGTGCAAACCATTGTTGCTAACAGAGGGAAGTAGCAAAACTTGAAGTAACTGATCCTCTGTTAAGGTGCTAGGTGGAGCCAAATCAGAACAAGTCTTCCAGTATGGATTTAGCAGCAAGCCACTTATTACATATCTGCCATGTAATACTCACACCTTACACGTACCTGCCCTGGTGTCATTACCCCACTCATTCACTCAGACAGTATGTCCCAGGTTAATGGGTGGTTACTATCATTACCCCTAAATCCTGTTTGAATTACTAGGCCAATCTCCTTAGTTTTAGGGTTTAAACCCAGAAAGAGACCCAAAAGTGAGTTTGAGACTCCAGCAAACAGTGGTGAGCACCATTATCCACAAAAAGAGAAAACTAGGAACAACAATTTCACCAGCCACACCTTGGCCTGATTACTGACGGACCAGTTGAATCCAGCAATCCCCCAAATAGAACCTGTCTGACAAAGTGAAGTAGGCTACAAGGTCTCAAAAAGCAACACATCATGGCACCATATAAAGAAATTCAAGAACAGATGAGAAACAAATTCATTGACATCTATCAGTCTGGAAAGGGTTACAAAGACATTTCTAATGCTTTGGGACCTCAGCTAACCACAGATTCATTATCCACAAATGGAGAAAACTTCAAACAGTGGTGAACTTTCCCAGGAGTGGCCAGTCTACCAAAATAACTCCAAGACCGCATTGATGATTCATCCAGGAGGTCCCAAAAGGACCCAGAACAACATCTAAAGACCTGCAGGCCTCACTTGATAAGAAAGAGACGAGGCAAAAGGGCATCCACGGGAGAGTTCCAAGACCAAAACCTCTGCTGACCAAAAAGTACACAAAGGCTCATCTCACATTTGACTAAAAACAACCTAATGATCCTCCTATGGCTTTGTAGCACAAGATTTTCACAGCAACAGAATAAAAAAAATCCACCTATAAAGAGGAACATTAGTGTTACAGCATTTTTTTGTCAGACTAACTCTGTGGGACACCCTGTGTTTCAGTGTTCATCCTTCCAGGTCTGCAGGGAGACACAGGAGATGAAGGTCCATCAGCCCAATGTAACTGTTCAAACATTCGAACCCCTAAACCGCTGCAGGACAGAGTCAACACGGTCAGTGTCATACTCACTACTGAATTAAACACAAATCAGCTAACAACTGTGATAGGCTTGTCTTGAGTCTTGTCTTTATGTGTCTGCAGATCTTCATCGCAGATGGAGAGAAACAGATGAGGAGGTTGAGGGGTGAGAATGTGATGGTGCTGAGGACGGACAGAAACTCTCTTTACATCTACACCCAATCTCAGTGGATTAATGTACTGGTAAATACTGTTGAGCACAAAAATACACATAGGATTGTATTTGATTATCTGTTTAGGGTCAAAAGTTGCAGCAACATAAAGACTGGGTGGAAATGACATTTTGGTTAAATGATGACAATATCTTTATTTAGATTTGATTAAAAAAAAAAGCAGAAGTTGCAGTTTAGATTTAGCTAACTTAACCAATCACCAAATATTCATGGGCTCCAGACCTCTTCAGATTCAATGGAAAACTCAGACAATGCAGCTAATATGTTCTGTGATAGGAGCATGGCAAAAAGTACTTTACAGCATAGATAATAATAAAAAGACTGTGCATTTCGTCTTTCAAAAAAAACCAAAACCATGGCATTTAGTTGAATTTGGGATGCATTTATACTATTACAGAATTTGCAGTAAGTTCTTCATATGAGCAGGAAGTTGGGTTGCCTATGGAAAATATCCGATGCAGTGAAAGATGTTCCCTTTTTTACCTTAATGTCATGAACTTATATTAAATGAGTGTGCATCTCCTCTCAAACAGAGTAAAGTAACCCTTCTTGTGGTTTTAGTCTTGGTTATGAAAGTTATTTTGCGTTCTTTATCATCATCACCACCCTTTATACTCATTGTTTCATGTTTCTTCATGTTTGGACCTACAGGAGGATTTTGGACACTGACTGACCCATCTGCATTAAACAGGCTAAAGTGCCTTTGAGAAAAAAAACTCAAATCCAGACTGTTCCTGTGGAGCTGCTCAGCGATCAACGACTCAGACTGGTATCACTGGGATGAGTCCTGGTGTAAAGATGATCAAATCAAGTGTAAACATGATAAATAAAGGTTAACTCTGTACAGGATCTCCAAGATTTATTTTTTACATTCTTGTAAATACAAACTGAAGATTACTCTGCAGTTACCACTCATTTAATGATGCTTTGCATTTGGTGGAAGAACTATTGAAATCCTTTACTTAAGTATAAAAAAATGATAGATTTGAGTTTTCTGTTTTCTACACAAGTGTATTGTTAAATTTTTAGTCAAAAAATGAAAACATTTAGTCAACAAAGTTTTTAAGAACAGAAGCCAAATATACAGTGCATTCAGAAATTATTCAGACTCCATTCACTTCTCCAAATTTTGTTATGTTGCAGCCTGATGCTATAGTGAAAAAGCTCATTAATCTACACTCAGTACCCCTTTATGACAAAGTGAGAAAATAAATTTAGAAATGTTGCAAATTTATGAACAATAAAAAACTAAAATATCACATTGACATAAGTATTCCGACCCTTTGCTAAAATATTTGAAGTTTAGCCTAAGTTCCTCCCATTTCTCTGGATCTTTGCAGAGCTGTTTCTACAGCCATATTAGAGGCCATCTGTGGAAAATCAAATTTATTGGACATGATTTGGAAAGGCACACACCTCACTATAGAAGGTCTTACAGCTGACAATGCATATGTATCAGAGCAGAAACCAAGCCATGAGATCAAAGGAACAGCCTGCAGAGCTCAGAGACAGGATTGACAGGCACAGATCTGGGGAAGACTACCAAAAAAAGTTCTGCTCCACTAAAGGTTCCCAAGAGCACAGTGGCCTCCATAATTCTCTAATAGAAGAAGTTTGGCACAACCAGGACTCTTCCAAGAGCTGGTTACCCAGTCAAAGAGAGCAATGGAGGTAGAAGGGATTTAATAAGAGCAGTGACCAAGAACTTGATGGTGATTCTGACTGAGCTCCAGAGATCCTGTGTGGAGATGGGACAAAACTTCAGAAGGACAACCATCACTGCAGCCCTCCACTGATCTAGACCTTATGACAGATAGAATCCTCTCTTGTTGAAATAAACCATTATGCTGACCTGCTTGTTGTATTTCTACAGGTCACTGGGCAGTGGAACTTTTTCCATCTATCTTCTTTAGAAAAAATACAAACAGAGCAGTTTGATGGTAAAATAAACAAAAATTTAAATCAGAATACTTTAAGTATTCTAATACTTTAAGTATTTGAGAATGATTTAGCTTAACATCAGGAGGGTCAGAAAGGGGAAAAAATGCTTCACAAATTCCCAGTTTTGAATATGCTCACTGTAGAAACATCTCTTGTAGTTAAGAGTTGACATTAGCATTAAGCTGCAAAAATGAGCATTGTTATTGCGAGGAAACATAGTGAACTTATACAAATCATCTTACTAGGAAATACGATTATTTGAATATTTGAATAGATACAGAGATTTAAACCTGACAACATCCTCTGTGCAGAGTCACTGCTGTCTGCCATGGTGTATTATTTAATACGACCACTAGGGGGTGATAGAGTCAAAGTGTTGAGAAAATTATTGAGACTTACGTTGAAGCTCCTTCAAGGACATGGACTTAACGGGTTTCTGGAGATTAAGCTGTGCTCAGAAAAAATGTACATGCTTATAAGAGTTTTATGTTTGCATCTCACATTTGTATTTGCACGCTAGAAGGTTTTATGTACTCATAAAAGTGATGAAGTATTATGAGTGCAAATGAAACTGGTTCATAATTCTCATGCTGCCAGTGTTCTCAGATTGAATTTCCTTAAAGCTTTGCCATCATTCTGCCTTAAGACATCACTATGATTAGTACTATGACAGTATTATTACAATCTGCTGAAAATATTCCAAAAGTACTGATACTACATGCTTTTAATGACACATCTGTTATTTCTACATTTAATATGACAGAAAAATACCAATGTTTCCAAAGAAAAACAGGTGTACATTTTTCCAGAGCTCCTTATCTTATGCAGTCTGATTACTTATTGATACAACTATTGAAACTTGAACACATGATAATATATCTGTTGGTCACCTCGTTCAGTGAGCTAAACAGCTTTTATACTGTCAATTTCAACACTGGATTTATATTTTTAACTAACAGGATTTGCTACAGAGTTTGGGAGTGCTGCTACGAGCAGATGAGTAGCAGCTACAGCCGGTGAGTGCATGCTACTCCTACAGTTGTAGATTTTTAATATTCTAGTGTAAAAAGTTGCTGCATTGCTCAATTTGATACAAAATGCTGATTTGTTTTGAGTAAGGCAGCGTTATCAATCAAAATTTTGATTAGACTGCGATATAGCCTACTGCAGTTTATATATCGAATATGGTGCAGTATTTCTTCTACCTGAAATGTGTCAAAATACCACTTTTAATGCAATGTTTTTGCAGCAGAGATGTTATGCTCTGTTATGCAAATAATCATCATTTTTTAGAAGTTTGCATTTTCTTAGTTTCGCACGCTTAGTTTCTTAATTAAAATGAGAATGACATACAAATGACCAGTCCCTTTAAAACACCAGTTCATACTAAATTTGCAATAGTTAAAATATTATAAACAGATATTAAAAATCTTTCAGCCCTGTTTTTAAGATTATGAACTGATTAGCCTGTTTCTAAAGAGCTCCTCCAGCCCACTTGCTGGTCTGTGTCTGTGCTCTGCACTATGACAGTAAATGATGCATACGAAAGCACAGAGCAGAGAGACAGTGATGCTTCCTCCTCCCTGACCTATTTCTTTAAATCCTCAGTCGACCTGTGGATTTTTTTTTTCCCCATTCACCTTAGTAAACAAAACACAGCAGCATGCTGTCTGAACATCTTTTACCTTGATATTAAAGAACTGTTACTGCAAACAGTTGAAAGTTATGATAGCTGTGGCGGAATTTTATTTCAGTTAAACTCAGTAACCATTTCACTTCTAACATATTTAAATTATATGTTGTTAATTCATATTACCATTGCGGAACTGCGAGGGAGCATGCTACAGCAGGAGCTCCACATACACACAAACACAGGGCTGTGCTCTGCTGTTGGCTCAGCTGATCCCACTTTTGTTGTGTTTTTGGGCTTTTAGATACAGTAGGTAGAGTCAAGTTAGAAACACAGGTGAGAGACTGAGGAATGACACACTGGAAAGGTGCCACAGGCCAGACAAGAACCTGGGCTGCCCATGTGCAGGCTTAATCAACTATTCGGCCATTTGTGCCCCAGCTGATCCCATTTCTACCACTGTAACACATCTGTTACTACTTCCAAAGATGGCACAGAGTTTGCATCACTTTGTCCCTAAATTACACCTCTGTGATGTTCATATTAAAAGAAAAAACATCACTGGAGCATAGCTTTTGGGCTTCAAATGGCAGTGTGAATTGGCACTGAGACAGAATGGGAGAAACTCCCTATTGCACATACAATACTTCCTAGTGATTGCAAGAGACTTTCATGAGAGCTTGCAAGATTTACCTACCAAGCAGAAACGTGTGAGCATAACTACTAGAAGCTTAATTTTTTTATTATTTTCCAACCATGTCCCCTCAGGTGGAGGAAGTTCTTTCACTGATATTGAAATGCAATCACTGATATTGATTACAAGGATTAGGGTTCTTTTAATGACAAATAAAGGTATGTTAATATTATCAACCATGTTCACTAGCTTTTTTCTTTCCATCCAAAATGACTTTTTGTTTGCAGTGTCTAATAAAGATGCAGCAAAAGATGACACTTTAGCAGGCAGAAAGCTAACGCCTAACATCATGGAGTAATAGGATGATACCATGTAAACATACACCTCAGATGTTTGAGCTATTAATTTCCAGGCCCTCGTTTCCAGGGCATCTCGCAAACACACTTTAAAATATTCAGCTCTCAAAGTCAGTAACCAGACGTTAAGATGACAAACAAGTGATTGATTTATTACCAGCAAATTCATGATCACCATCTTTCAAACATTTCAGTTCATTGTAGCTGACTAGCTTAAAGGTCTACAAGCTATAAAAATGATCTAACTGCAAAGCTATCTGATGAAGTTACAGAGGAGTCAAACATTGGTAATGAAGTCTGTTACCAAGATTTATCCAAATGTGTTGTTACTGGTGACTTAAGGCTGAGCTCAAATTAAAGGAGGTTCTGGTTGAGTCTCTGCAACATCTTGATGCTGCAAAACTAAGTATATATGAATTGAAATCTGGTTTTGTTTCATTAAGAGCCAAAGCATGGACATGTTGGTGTTCATTTCCCAGATTTATATTTTGCACAAAGAGAGTATTAATTCATTTTTCAAAACAGCTTTAATATGAGCAAAGCCTTACCTGCCATTATTCTTGCAGATTTACATTTCATGTTTAAAGTACATTTTAAGATCAAGGCTGTGTCCAAAACTGCATACAACACTACTCCATATTCAAGTAGTACATACTGCATGCTAAGCTGATGGTTAATACTCCATCCCACCTTATTTAGAAGCCTGTCATCTCCGTATGAAATGACTTTGTTGTTCATAGATTTCTGGCCTGATCTGAGCAACAAGCTAGTGTGATCTTCGCTTCATAAATAAAAGTCAACAATAATAAACTTACATTTGGTATTAACACAGCTAAGTAGTTATTTGAGGTATTACAGTCAGGTTACTTCTATTCATACACAGCCTGTTGGCTGGCCAGTGAACTCTGCTTGTGTACTCTTAGGGCAACAATGCATTTGGGGCAGTTTTAGGGATGCACAACTATCAATTTTTTTTCAGATATGCAAATATTTACAAATTCATTTTGGATGATACTGATATATAAATGTAGTTCAGACCTAAACTTCAGTTCTTAAAACATATTTAAAGTTTAAAGAATGAAGATAAACAAAGAAAAGCCTTCAGCTGGTGTAGGTCTGTCTGCCCACCCGTAAACTCCACAAACGTATTGTACATATGGCTGATATTTATAGCCAACTGTAAATGTGTGCAGAAATCTTAAAGCTGCTGACATAGCTAAACTTTTAAGCCAATATCTGCGTATACTGATGTCATATTGATAATATTGTTCAGCCAGTGTGCTCCTGTTCCAAACTTTAAAAATATGTCTTAAAATGATCACACACTGCACAGCTTTAAGCCTGACTTTAGGCCAGATTTCCCCTCCTCGATGATTGGAGGGTTGCCTACTACTGCACTAGTGCCTCCACAACCTCGAATTGTAAATTTTAAATATGTTTGACATCTACTCACAATGATGGAAGCAGACCAAGTGATGTCACCAATCGGATATTATATACTTTTATGGCTTACAAACTTAAACACAACTATACCTTCACCCGTATTCTTTTCCTTGTTTGATTTTACAGCAACCATAACGCTCACCAGGGCAGCCAGCTGAGGATTACGATCGTCCCTCATGTTTGTTTCTCTACTGAAATCACATTAAAGTGCGTACAGTATCATTGGCATGATATCGGTACTGGCATATGATAGCTTAGAGAATTAAATATAGCAGATAAGAACATTCCTGCCAATATATTGGCAAAATGTACGAGAATGAGTTTTGAAATATTGGCATATCTGATATATAAAAAAAACAAAAAAAAAAACAAAAAAAAAAACGTCATATATCCCCAGTCACATTTGATCATGCATTTGTGTGAGATGTTGTGTATGTGCATTCAACACAGTGAAATCATTACTACAAAGCAGCTGTATGGTTTCATAGTAAGGCTTAGTCATCTAATATGCACGTTCAGACGATTATAACATGAAGTAGGTATTTCTGTTACAACTTCAACCGCTCAAGGTGCACAGGGGTTAAATTAAGTCACGGAGGAAACAGAAAGCTCCAGCAACACTTGTAGTTTAGAGCAGGGGGTACCCAAACTTTTCTGCCCACGACCCCCAAAATACAGGTGCCAGAGACCGAGGACGCCACCTGTGCCCGAGGATGGTTGAAGCACAGTTTAACATAGCCATGCATGTTTAAGAATAATTGTGTGCAGATTTACATTTTAAGGATTTTTCAAGCATAATGTTGATTTCAGCATGAATCTCACCAAATGACCAGGTTTTTATTTGACCTTTAACTTATTTTATGCTGTCCTGACCTCATATTGAAAACTATTGGCTCATCAGGGTCCTGATGAAGGCCACATGCCGGTCAAACAATGTTCTTCTTCAAACTACATGTTTTGCTGGAACTTTGTTTCCTCCAGATGATTTTAAGATGAAAACCCATTTTAAACTTTCCTTATGCTTGTGGTGTCCTGTATTTTGGAAATTGTTGAAGATCTGAAACCCATCTAGTGTGTGGCCAGCCTTACCTCCTCTACTCCTGGGGATTTCTTGCATACAAAAATTGAATACTATAAAATCAAAACATACAACATTCTCAGCTTGATGCCACTCTTAGTATGAATAGTGTAAATATTCAGTATGCTTCCGGACACAGCCAAGTCTTTTACCTTCATAGTCACCAACCAATCAGCCATGATGCACTAAATTTAAAAAACACGATTTGCTTAATTAATCCAAGAATAAGCTCAGTGGAACTAGCTGTACGCTACGTTTTCAACCCAGATCAACACTTTGACAGATTTGGGAGTACAGACGCTCCAGTCAAACTCATTCTCTTTTGACACTTCTTTAAAACTTAAAATAATTATAATAACAATATCTTTCCAGTATTAAATAATCTTATATAAAAACACACACACAAAAAAAGTTTGAAATAAATGGCAATGCTCCCTCCCCACCAGTCCACAACATACATTTCTATACACATCATTCCACGTTCCTTGTTCCTTCAATCAATCCTTCCTTCCCTTCATGAGTTGCGCTACTTCTGTTGCCGCGGCTCCATGCAGTACCAGTTATTTTGCAGCAAAATTGTCTCTGTTGCTGTTGTCGTTCAAGTCTTGTCTTTTTGTATATTTCAATGCAAAGCTGCACAGACATTGTGAAAAAGCTCGATAGGTGATTCTTTCTGGCTTGCTTGTATACAGATATATATATTTACATATATATATTTACTCATGTCACTGGATTAAACATGTATTGATAATGATACTAATAATGAGGATGATAGTAATAATGAGGCTAATAGGAACAATCATAATCTAACACTAAGAGCAGGATTGACAATTGACCCTTTGTTGGCTCTTTGATTGGTCCACCAATCACTGACCCTGACCCGCCCTCCCCTCCTTAGCAGCCGGTGGAGGGCTACTTCCAGTTAGACAAACCTCTGTCCAGGCCAAGTATTTTCAGACAGCCATTAACTTAATTTTGTTACTTCAATGTGGTTAAAGGGTATGTTAGAGGGGTATCTGCAATAGTGACTCAAAACATTCACAAAAATCCAGGAGAATTTTTCATGTCGTTTGCTAAACCAAAGATTAATTATGAAAATATCTTTGATCTTTGGATTTGACTCTGTTAATAAACACACTCACAATTCAACCCATCAACAATCGTGTAGAATGCTAACATATGCTCAAATGTCTGTGAAAACATTTTAATACTGATAAATTATGTGATGTGCTGATCATGTTAAGTAGCTGTAATGTTACTTGAAAGCAAATTTACAAATGCACACTGCTATCAATGATCTTAATAAAACGTTAAAGTTGCTATTGTATAACACTAGCTAAGTGGCATCAACATCCACTTAACAGTTAATGTTGACATGTCAGTGACGGTCTAGTAAGGCAATTCTGAATGTACAACACATCTCATTTGCTGCTGAGGACAACAAACATTAGCCAACATCAAAAGTATCACATTTGGATAATATTGTAAATGAGTTTAAATAAGGATATGTGCAGTTAGCCAGCTAAATGGTCAAAGACTGATTTCAAATTAGCCGGCACAAGAGTCATTAGTTGGTTAAACTATCATTTTTATAAATGCATACCTGGACTCCTGGTCAAATAAACTTTTAAAAATCAAGTGTATACCATTAGTTCAGGCAAGCTACGTGTCAAGCGCTGCCATATAATTGAGATCAGTTGATCTCACACAAGCCCTCATCAGCTGATTGCCAGCTGATTCGCTTCTATGCATGCTATTTGCCCATACTGCCATATTTAAACTGCTCTAGCCTGGGAACGGTTTGCTGCTCTCTCTGCAAGCATTTTTTGCAACCCTCCTCCACCCCAGCTCCTCCTTTATTCTGCTTCTGACATAGTGTCGTTCTGCTGTCACTGATGCCTGCTCTGCTCTGGGTTCTTACTGCTCCTCTCCCTACCTCAGCCTTTCCTCGTTGGCACGGGAAAGGCAGGAATGCGTGCTGTTCCTGCTGATGCATTCCATGTGGCTACTGGAAGGGCAGTGGGATCCCTGAACAGCCACACTGCCAAATACAGTATAAATATTGGCAAGAAGTATAATTTAAAATGTATAATAGTTTCTCTATGCAGAAATCAATTCTTGCCCCCCAAGGAGAGTTTACCACCGCTGCATGATGTCATCTACAGAGAACCTACACCGTCACACCACAACAGTGCCAAGTTGTTGGTTTGCAGAATGTGTCTACTTTAACACTCTTTGTTGGTTAACTTCCTCATTACTGTGCTAAATATCACTACTAATCGTTATAAGTGAATTAAACCTAACACAGCCTACGTAAAACTTCTTCCCCGTTTCTAGATCAAAATCATGCTAAACCGCACTGTTTGCAGGAGATGCTATCAGTGCTATCAGTAAGCAGGTGGCAGGCAGCTGAGTAGCAGTTTAGACAAAGCATTTTACTGGGACTTTGGGCCTCTACTGATAAAAAAAAATGTTAATTAGTTTAACTGACCTGTAATTCTGATGCTGGCTATAAAAGGACCTGCCTTAAACCATTTAGCTGGTTAATCACTTGCATCCCTAGATTTTAGAGATTTGGAGTTCTCCTAAACACAGTAATTAAATATTAACTAAAATCAAACAGCAAAGTATTTTCTATCTTTTCAAATGGCAAAGGGCCTGGCATCAAGAGATTTGGTCTAACCAAGTAACAGTTACAAAGACAGGCAGAGCTTGACAAAGGGTCAATTTGCTACTTGTTGGGAATCCAAGGGTAGATGCTTTAGGATGA